>NW_025547928.1:0-41002 GCF_905237065.1 Salmo salar | reverse complement strand
AGGAACACTGAGAACATCAGGCACACTGAGAACACTGGGAACATCAGGCACACTGAGACACTGAGCACATCAGGCACACTGAGAACCTGAGCCACATCAGGCCACTGAGAACACTCGGCACATCAGGCACAGACTGAGGAACACTGAGAACATCAGGCACACTGGGAACACTGAGCACATCGGGCACACTGGAACACTGCGCACATCAGGCACACTGGTCAGAACACTGAGCACATCAGGCAACTGAGAACACTGAGAACATCAGGCACACTGAGAACACTGAGCACATCAGGCACACTGGGAACACTGAGCACATCAGGCACACTGGGAACACTGAGCACATCAGGCACACAGAGAACACTGGGAACATCAGGCAACTGAGAACATCAGGCACACTGAGAACACTGCGCACATCAGGCACACTGAGAACATCAGGCACACTGAGCACATCAGGCCACTGAGAACACTGAGCACATCAGGCCACTGGAACCTGGGCACATCAGGCACACTGAGAACACTGAGCACATCAGGCACACTGAGAACACTGGGCACATCAGGCACACTGAGAACACTGAGGAACATCAGGCACACTGGGAACACTGGGCACATCAGGCACACTGGGAACACTGGCACACGGCATCAGGCCTGGAACACTGAGCACATCAGGCACACTGAGGAACACTGAGAACATCGGGCGCACTGGGACACTGAGCAACATCGGGCACACTGAGAACACTGGAACATCAGCACACTGAGAACCTGGGGCACATCGGGCACACTGGGAACACTGAGAACATCGGGCACACTGGGAACACTGAGCACATCAGGCACACTGAGAACACTGCACATCAGGCCACTGAGCAGAACACTGAGAACATCAGGCACGCTGGAACACTGAGCACATCAGGCACACTGGGAACACTGAGAACATCAGGCACACTGGAACACTGAGCACATCAGGCGCACTGAGAACACTGAGCACATCAGGCACACTGGAACACTGAGCAACATCAGGCACACTGAGAACCTGGGCACATCAGGCACACTGAGAACATCGGGCACACTGAGAACACTGAGCACATCAGGCACACTGAGGACACTGAGAACATCGGCACACTGAGACACTGAGCACATCGGCACACTGGGAACACTGAGACACATCAGGCACACTGAGGAACACTGAGCACATCAGGCACACTGGAGAACACTGCGGAACATCGGGCACACTGAGAACACTCGCCGCGAGCACATCGGGCACACTGAGGAACATCAGGCACACTGGGAACACTGAGCACATCAGGCACACTGGGAACACTGAGCACATCAGGCACACTGAGAACACTGAGCACATCAGGCACACTGAGACACTGAGGACATCAGGCACACTGAGAACATCAGGCACACGGCCTCGGGAACACTGAGCACATCAGGCACACTGAGGAACACTGAGAACATCGGGCACACTGGGAACACTGAGCACATCAGGCACACTGAGGAACACTGGGAACATCAGGCGCACTGAGGAACACTGAGCACATCAGGCACACTGAGAACACTGGGCACATCAGGCACACTGAGAACACTGAGCACATCGGGCACACAGAGACACTGAGAACATCGGGCGGACTGGAACATCGGGCACACTGGGAACACTGCGCACATCAGGCACACTGGGAACATCGGGCACACTGAGAACATCGGGCGCACTGGGAACACTGGGCACATCAGGCGGCTGGAACCCTGAGCACATCAGGCACACTGAGAACACTGAGAACGCGGCACTACTAAAACACTGGGCACATCAGGCGCACTGGGAACACTGACATCGGCACACTGAGAACACTGGGCACATCAGGCACACGGGAACACTGAGCACATCGGGCGCACTGAACACGGGCACATCAGGCACACTGAGAACACTGGGCACATCAGGCACACTGAGAACACTGGGGCACATCAGGCACACTGGGAACACTGAGCACATCGGGCCCTGGGACCTGAGCACATCAGGCACACTGAGGAACACGCGCACATCAGGCACACTGAGGAACATCGGGCACACTGGGAACTCGCCGAAACCTGAGACATCAGGCACTGAGAACACTGAGCACATCGGGCACACTGGAACACTGAGCACATCAGGCACACTGAGACACTGGGCACATCAGGCACACTGAGAACACTGAGCACATCAGGCACACTGAGGAACACTGAGAACATCAGGCACACTGAGAACACTGGACATCGGCACACTGAGAACACTGCGCACATCAGGCACACTGGGAACATCCACACTGGGACATCAGGCGGACCGAGAACACTGGGAACATCGGGCGGACTGGGGAACACTGAGCACATCAGGCACTCTGGGAACACTGAGCACATCGGCACCTGAGGAACACTGGAACAGCGGCACACTGGGAACACTGGGCACATCAGGCACACTGAGAACACTGAGGAACATCAGGCACACTGGGAACACTGGGCACATCGGGCACACTGGGAACACTGGGCACATCAGGCACACTGAGGAACACTGAGCACATCAGGCACACAGAGAACACTGGGAACATCAGGCGGACTGGGAACATCAGGCACCTGGGAACACTGCGCACATCAGGCACACTGGGAACATCAGGCACCTGAGGACATCAGGCAGACTGAGAACACTGAGCACATCAGGCACACTGGGAACACTGAGCACATCAGGCACACTGGGAACACTGAGCACATCGGGCACTCTGGGAACACTGAGCACATCAGGCACACTGAGAACACTGAGAACATCAGGCAGACTGGGGAACATCAGGCACACTGAGAACACTGCGCACATCAGGCACACTGGGAACTCGGCACACTGAGAACATCAGGCGCACTGAGGAACCTGAGGAACATCGGCGCACTGAGAACACTGAGAACATCAGGCACGCTGAGAACACTGAGCACATCAGGCACACTGGGAACACTGGGAACAGCAGGCACACTGGGAACACTGGGCACATCAGGCACACTGGGAACACTGGAACATCAGGCACACTGAGAACACTGAGCATCAGGCACACTGGGAACACTGAGCACATCAGGCACACTGGGAACACTGGGCACATCAGGCACACTGAGAACACTGGGAACATCAGGCACACTGAGAACATCAGGCACACTGAGAACACTGAGCACATCAGGCACACTGAGAACACTGGGAACAGCAGGCACACTGAGAACACTGGGCACATCAGGCACACTGGGAACACTGGGAACATCAGGCACACTGAGAACACTGGGCACATCAGGCACACTGGGAACACTGAGCACATCAGGCACACTGGGAACACTGAGCACATCGGGCACACAGAGAACACTAAGAACATCAGGCGGACTGAGGAACATCAGGCACACTGAGAACACTGCGCACATCAGGCACACTGGGAACATCAGGCACACTGGGAACATCAGGCGGACTGAGGAACACTGAGGAACATCAGGCTGACTGGAACACTGAGCACATCAGGCACACTGAGGAACACTGGGAACAGCGGGCACTGTGAGAACACTGGGCACATCAGGCACACTGGAACACTGAGAACAGCGGCACACTGAGAACACTGGGCACATCAGGCACACTGGGAACACTGGGAACATCAGGCACACTGGGAACACTGGGCACATCGGGCACACTGAGAACACTGAGCACATCGGGCACACTGGGAACACTGAGCACATCGGGCACACAGAGAACACTGAGAACATCAGGCAGACTGAGGAACATCAGGCACACTGAGGCACGCCATCGGGCCCGATCAGGCACACTGAGAACATCAGGCGGACTGGACACTGAGAACATCGGGCGGACTGGGAACACTGGGCACATCGGGCACACTGAGAACACTGGGAACAGCAGGCACTGTGAGAACACTGAGCACATCAGGCACACTGGGAACACTGGGAACATCAGGCACACTGGGAACACTGAGCACATCGGGCACACTGGGAACACTGGGAACATCAGGCACACTGAGAACACTGGGCACATCAGGCACACTGGGAACACTGGGCCACATCAGGCACACTGGGAACACTGAGCACATCAGGCACACAGAGGAACACTGAGAACATCGGGCACTGAGCACTGGGAACATCGGGCACACTGGGAACACTGGCCATCAGGCCACTGAGAACACTGCCATCAGGCGGACTGAGAACACTGAGCACATCAGGCGGACTGAGGAACACTGAGACATCGGCACTCTGGGAACACTGGGCACATCAGGCACACTGAGAACACTGAGGAACAGCAGGCACTGTGAGAACACTGAGCACATCAGGCACACTGAGAACACTGAGAACATCAGGCACACTGAGGAACACTGAGCACATCAGGCACACTGAGGAACACTGAGAACATCAGGCACACTGAGAACACTGAGCACATCGGGCACCCTGGGAACACTGGGCACATCAGGCACACTGAGAAGACTGGAACATCAGGCGCACTGAGAAGACTGGGAACTTCAGGCACACTGAGAACACTGGGAACATCAGGCGGACTGGGAACACTGAGGCACATCAGGCACACTGAGAACACTGGATGTCAGGCGCACTGGGAACACTGCGCACATCAGGCACACTGAGAACACTGAGAATATCAGGCACACTGAGAAGACTGAGCACTTCAGGCACACTGGGAACATCAGGCACACTGAGAACATCAGGCACACTGAGAACACTGGGCACATCAGGCACACTGGGAACACTGAGGAACATCAGGCACTGTTGGGGAACACTGAGCACATCAGGCACACTGAGAACACTGAGGCACATCAGGCACACACTGGGAACATCGGGCACACTGAGAACACGGGGCACATCAGGCACGCTGGGAACACTGAGCACATCAGGCACACTGAGAACACTGAGCACATCAGGCACACAGAGAACACTGAGGAACATCAGGCGGACTGGGAACACTAAGCACATCGGGCACACTGAGAACACTCAGGCACACTGAGAACACTGCGCACATCGGGCACACTGGGAACACCGGGCACACTGAGGAACACAGCACATCAGGCACACTGAGAACATCAGGCACACTGAGAACATCAGGCGGACTGAGGAACACTGAGCACATCAGGCACATTCGAGAACATCAGCCACACTGGAACATCAGGCACACTGGGAACATCGGGCAGACTGGGGAACACTGAGCACATCAGGCACACTGAGAACACGCGAACATCGGGCACACTGGGAAGACTGAGGAACATCAGGCACACTGAGGAAGACTGAGAACATCAGGCACACTGAGAAGACTGAGAACTTCAGGCACACTGGGAACACTGAGAAGATCAGGTGGACTGAGAACACTGAGCACATCAGGCACACTGAGGAACACTGAGAATGTCAGGCAAACTGAGGAACACTGCACACATCAGGCACACTGAGAAGACTGAGAATATCAGGCACACTGAGAAGACTGAACTTCAGGCACACTGGGAACATCAGGCTCACTGAGGAACACTGAGCACATCAGGCACACTGAGGAACACTGAGAACATCGGGCACTCTGAGAACACTGAGGCACATCAGGCACACTGGGAACACTGAGAACATCAGGCACACTGGGAACATCGGGCACACTGGGAACACTGAGCACATCGGGCACACTGAGAACACTGAAACAGCAGGCACACTGGGAACACTGAGCACATCAGGCACACTGGGAACACTGAGAACATCAGGCACACTGGGAACACTGGGCACATCGGGCACACTGAGGAACACTGGGCACATCAGGCACACTGGGAACACTGAGCACATCAGGCGCACAGAGAACACTGAGAACATCAGGCGGACTGAGAACATCAGGCACACTGGGAACACTGCGCACATCGGGCACACTGGGAACATCGGGCACACTGGGAACATCAGGCGCACTGAGAACACTGAGGAACATCAGGCGGACTGGGAACACTGAGCACATCAGGCACTGTGGGAACACTGAGCACATCAGGCACACTGAGGAACACTGAGAACAGCAGGCACTGTGGGAACACTGAGCACATCAGGCACACTGGGAACACTGAGAACAGCAGGCACACTGGAACACTGGGCACATCAGGCACACTGAGAACACTGAGGAACATCGGGCACTCTGAGAACACTGAGAACATCAGGCACACTGAGAACACTGAGCACATCAGGCACACTGGAACATCAGGCACACTGGGAACACTGAGCACATCAGGCACACTGGGAACACTGAGGAACATCAGGCACACTGGGAACACTGCGCACATCAGGCACACTGGGAACATCAGGCACACTGAGGAACATCGGGCGGACTGAGAACACTGAGAACATCAGGCGGACTGAGAACACTGGGCACATCAGGCACTGTGGGAACACTGGGCACATCAGGCACACTGAGAACACTGAGAACATCGGGCACTGTGGGAACACTGGGCACATCAGGCACACTGAGAACACTGAGAACAGCAGGCACACTGAGAACACTGAGCACATCAGGCACACTGGGAACACTGGGAACATCAGGCACACTGGGAACACTGAGCACATCAGGCACACTGGGAACACTGAGCACATCAGGCACACTGGGAACACTGAGCACATCAGGCACCCTGAGAACACTGAGCACATCAGGCACACAGAGAACACTGAGAACATCGGGCGGACTTAGAACACTGACATCAGGCACACTGAGAACACCAGGCACACTGAGAACACTGCGCACATCAGGCACACTGAGAACACCAGGCACACAGAGGAACACTGCGCACATCAGGCACACTGGGAACATCAGGCACACTGGGAACATCAGGCGGACTGGGAACACTGAGAACATCAGGCGGACTGGGAACACTGCGCACATCAGGCACACTGGGAACATCAGGCACACTGAGAACATCAGGCGGACTGGGAACACTGAGCACATCAGGCACACTGGGAACATCGCCACACTGAGACATCGGGCACACTGAGAACACTGGGCACATCAGGCACACTGAGGCCACTGGGGCACATCAGGCACACTGGGAACATGAGGCACACTGAGAACACTGGGCACATCGGGCACACTGAGAACACTGAGCACATCAGGCACACTGGGAACACCAGGCACACTGAGAACACTGCGCACATCAGGCACACTGGGAACATCAGGCACACTGGGAACATCAGGCAGACTGAGAACACTGAGAACATCGGCGGACTGAGGAACACTGAGCACATCAGGCACATTGAGAACATCAGGCACACTGAGGAACATCAGGCGGACTGAGAACACTGGGCACATCAGGCACATTGAGGAACATCAGCCACACTGGGAACATCAGGCACACTGAGAACATCAGGCGGACTGAGGAACACTGAGCACATCAGGCACACTGAGAACACAGCGAACATGAGGCACACTGAGAAGACTGAGGAACATCAGGCACACTGAGAAGACTGAGGAACTTCAGGCACACTGAGAACACTGAGAAGATCAGGTAGACTGAGAACACTGAGCACATCAGGCACACTGAGAACACTGAGAATGTCAGGCACACTGGGAACACTGCACACATCAGGCACACTGAGAAGACAGAGAATATCAGGCACACTGAGAAGACTGAACTTCAGGCACACTGAGGAACATCAGGCACACAGAGAACATCAGGCACACTGAGAACACTGGGCACATCAGGCACACTGAGAACACTGAGAACAGCAGGCACTGTTGAGAACACTGAGCACATCAGGCACACTGAGAACACTGGGAACATCAGGCACACTGAGGAACATTGGGCACACTGAGAACACGGAGGACATCAGGCACACTGGGAACACTGGGCACATCGGGCACACTGAGAACACTGGGAACATCCGGCACACTGGCAGGCACACTGGCACATCAGGCACACTGAGGAACACTGGGCACATCAGGCACACTGGAACACGGGCACATCAGGCGCACTGGCACTGGCACATCAGGCACACTGGGAACACCAGGCACACTGGGAACACTCGCGCACACCAGGCACACTGGGAACACCAGGCACACTGGGAACACTGCGCACATCAGGCACACTGAGAACATCAGGCACACTGGGATCATCAGGCGGACTGAGGAACACTGAGCACATCAGGCACATTGAGGAACATCAGGCACACTGGGAACATCAGGCGGACTGAGGAACACTGAGCACATCAGGCACATTCAGAACATCAGGCACACTGGGAACACCAGGCACACTGGGAACACTGGGAACATCAGGCGGACTGGGAACACTAAGCACATCAGGCACACTGAGAACACCAGGCACACTGAGAACACTGCGCACATCAGGCACACTGAGAACACCAGGCACACTGAGAACACTGCGCACATCAGGCACACTGAGAACATCAGGCACACTGGGAACATCGGGCGGACTGAGAACACTGAGCACATCAGGCACACTGAGGAACACCAGGCACACTGGGAACACCAGGCACACTGAGAACACTGCGCACATCAGGCACACTGGGAACACCGGGCACACTGGGAACACTGCGCACATCAGGCACACTGAGAACATCAGGCGGACTGAGGAACACTGAGCACATCAGGCACATTGGGAACACCAGGCACACTGAGGAACACCAGGCACACTGGGAACACTGCGCACATCGGGCACACTGGGAACACCAGGCACACTGGGAACACTGCGCACATCGGGCACACTGAGAACATCAGGCACACTGAGAACATCGGGCGGACTGGAACACTGGGCACATCGGGCACATTGAGGAACATCGGGCACACTGGGAACATCAGGCGGACTGAGAACACTGAGCACATCAGGCACATTCGGAACATCAGCCACACTGAGGAACATCGGGCACACTGAGGAACATCAGGCGGACTGAGGAACACTGAGCACATCAGGCACGATGAGAACACAGCGAACATGAGGCACACTGAGAAGACTGAGAACATCAGGCACACTGAGAAGACTGAGAACATCAGGCACACTGAGAAGACTGAGAACTTCAGGCACACTGAGAACACTGAGACGATCAGGTGGACTGAGAACACTGAGCACATCAGGCACACTGAGAACACTGAGAATGTCAGGCACACTGGGAACACTGCACACATCAGGCACACTGAGAAGACTGAGAATATCAGGCACACTGAGAAGACTGAACTTCAGGCACACTGAGAACATCAGGCACACAGAGAACATCAGGCACACTGAGAACACTGAGCACATCAGGCACACTGAGAACACTGAGAACAGCAGGCACTGTTGAGAACACTGAGCACATCAGGCACAGTGGGAACACTGAGAACATCAGGCACACTGAGGAACATTGGGCACACTGAGGAACACGGAGCACATCAGGCACACTGAGAACACTGAGCACATCAGGCACACTGAGGAACACTGGGCACATCAGGCACACAGAGAACACTGGAACATCAGGCGGACTGAGGAACACTAAGCACATCAGGCACACTGAGAACACCAGGCACACTGAGAACACTGCGCACATCAGGCACACTGAGAACACCAGGCACACTGGGAACACTGCGCACATCAGGCACACTGGGAACATCAGGCACACTGAGAACATCAGGCGGACTGAGGAACACTGAGCACATCAGGCACATTGGGAACATCGGGCACACTGAGGAACATCGGGCGGACTGGAACACTGAGCACATCAGGCACATTCGGAACATCAGCCACACTGGGAACATCAGGCACACTGGGAACATCGGGCAGACTGAGGAACACTGAGCACATCAGGCACAATGAGAACACAGCGAACATGAGGCACACTGAGAAGACTGAGAACATCAGGCACACTGAGAAGACTGAGAACATCAGGCACACTGAGAAGACTGAGAACTTCAGGCACACTGAGAACACTGAGAAGATCAGGTAGACTGAGAACACTGAGCACATCAGGCACACTGAGAACACTGAGAATGTCGGGCACTCTGAGAACACTGCACACATCAGGCACACTGAGAAGACTGAGAATATCAGGCACACTGAGAAGACTGAACTTCAGGCACACTGGGAACATCAGGCACACAGAGAACATCAGGCACACTGAGAACACTGGGCACATCAGGCACACTGAGAACACTGAGAACAGCAGGCACTGTTGAGAACACTGAGCACATCAGGCACACTGGGAACACTGAGAACATCAGGCACACTGGGAACATTGGGCACACTGAGGAACACGGGAGCACATCAGGCACACTGAGAACACTGAGCACATCAGGCACACTGGGAACACTGAGCACATCGGGCACACAGAGGAACACTGAGGAACATCAGGCAGACTGAGGAACACTAAGCACATCAGGCACACTGAGAACACAAGGCACACTGGGAACACTGCGCACATCAGGCACACTGAGAACACCAGGCACACTGGGAACACTGCGCACATCAGGCACACTGAGGAACATCAGGCACACTGGGAACATCAGGCGGACTGAGAACACTGAGCACATCAGGCACATTGAGAACATCAGGCACACTGGGAACATCAGGCGGACTGAGAACACTGAGCACATCAGGCACATTCGGGAACATCAGCCACACTGAGAACATCAGGCGGACTGAGGAACACTGGGCACATCAGGCTCAAGGAGGAACACAGCGAACATGGGGCACACTGAGAGACTGAGAACATCAGGCACACTGAGAAGACTGAGAACATCAGGCACACTGAGAGACTGCGGAACTTCAGGCACACTGAGGAACACTGAGAAGATCAGGTAGACTGAGAACACTGAGCACATCAGGCACACTGAGAACACTGAGAATGTCAGGCACACTGAGAACACTGCACACATCAGGCACACTGAGAAGACTGAGAATATCAGGCACACTGAGAAGACTGAACTTCAGGCACACTGAGAACATCAGGCACACGGAGAACATCAGGCACACTGGGAACACTGGGCACATCAGGCACACTGGGAACACTGGGCACATCAGGCACACTGAGAACACTGAGAACAGCGGGCACTGTGGGAACACTGAGCACATCAGGCACACTGAGAACACTGAGGAACATCAGGCACACTGAGAACATTGGGCACACTGGGAACACAGAGCACATCAGGCACACTGGGAACACTGCGCACATCAGGCACACTGAGAACACCAGGCACACTGAGAACACTACGCACATCAGGCACACTGGGAACATCAGGCACACTGGGAACATCAGGCGGACTGAGAACACTGAGAACATCGGGCAGACTGGGGAACACTGAGCACATCAGGCACATTGGGAACATCGGGCACACTGGGAACATCGGGCGGACTGAGGAACACTGAGCACATCAGGCACATTGGGAACATCAGCCACACTGGGAACATCAGGCACACTGAGGAACATCAGGCGGACTGAGAACACTGAGCACATCAGGCACAATGAGAACACAGCGAACATGAGGCACACTGAGAAGACTGAGGAACATCAGGCACACTGAGAAGACTGAGAACATCAGGCACACTGAGAAGACTGAGGAACTTCAGGCACACTGAGAACACTGGGGAAGATCAGGTAGACTGAGGAACACTGAGCACATCAGGCACACTGAGAACACTGAGGAATGTCAGGCACACTGAGAACACTGCACACATCAGGCACACTGAGAGACTGGGAATATCAAGCACACTGAGAAGACTGAACTTCAGGCACACTGAGAACATCAGGCACACAGAGAACATCAGGCACACTGAGGAACACTGAGCACATCAGGCACACTGAGAACACTGAGGAACAGCAGGCACTGTTGAGAACACTGAGCACATCAGGCACACTGGGAACACTGAGGAACATCAGGCACACTGAGGAACATTAGGCACACTGAGGAACACGGAGCACATCAGGCACACTGGGAACACTGAGCACATCAGGCACACAGAGAACACTGAGGAACATCAGGCAGACTGAGGAACACTAAGCACATCAGGCACACTGAGAACACCAGGCACACTGAGAACACTGCGCACATCAGGCACACTGAGAACACCAGGCACACTGAGAACACTGCGCACATCAGGCACACTGAGAAGACTGAGAACATCAGGCACACTGAGAACACTGAGAATGTCAGGCACACTGAGAACACTGCACACATCAGGCACACTGAGAAGACTGAGAATATCAGGCACACTGAGAAGACTGAACTTCAGGCACACTGAGAACATCAGGCACACGGAGAACATCAGGCACACTGAGAACACTGAGCACATCAGGCACACTGAGAACACTGAAAACAGCAGGCACTGTGAGAACACTGAGCACATCAGGCACACTGAGAACACTGAGAACATCAGGCACACTGAGAACATTAGGCACACTGAGAACACAGAGCACATCAGGCACACTGGGAACACTGAGCACATCAGGCACACTGGGAACACTGAGCACATCAGGCACACTGAGAACACTGAGCACATCAGGCACACAGAGAACACTGAGAACATCGGGCAGACTTAGAACACTAAGCATATCAGGCACACTGAGAACACCAGGCACACTGAGAACACTGTGCACATCAGGCACACTGAGGAACACCAGGCACACTGAGAACACTGCGCACATCAGGCACACTGGGAACATCGGGCGGACTGAGTACACTGAGAACATCAGGCAGACTGAGAACACTGAGCACATCAGGCACATTGAGAACATCAGGCACACTGAGAACATCAGGCAGACTGGAACACTGAGCACATCAGGCACATTGAGAACATCAGCCACACTGGGAACATCAGGCACACTGGGAACATCAGGCGGACTGAGAACACTGAGCACATCAGGCACAATGAGAACACAGCGAACATGAGGCACACTGAGAAGACTGAGAACATCAGGCACACTGAGAAGACTGAGAACATCAGGCACACTGAGAAGACTGAGAACTTCAGGCACACTGAGAACACTGAGAAGATCAGGTAGACTGAGAACACTGAGCACATCAGGCACACTGAGAACACTGAGAATGTCAGGCACACTGAGAACACTGCACACATCAGGCACACTGAGAAGACTGAGAATATCAGGCACACTGAGAAGACTGAACGTCAGGCACACTGGGAACATCAGGCACACGGAGAACATCAGGCACACTGAGAACACTGAGCACATCAGGCACACTGAGAACACTGAGAACAGCAGGCACTGTGGGAACACTGAGCACATCAGGCACACTGAGGAACACTGGGAACATCAGGCACACTGAGGAACATTAGGCACACTGAGGAACACAGAGCACATCATGCACTCTGAGAACACTGAGCACATCAGGCACACTGAGAACACCAGGCACACTGGGAACACTGCGCACATCAGGCACACTGAGGAACATCAGGCACACTGGGAACATCGGGCGGACTGGGAACACTGAGAACATCAGGCAGACTGAGAACACTGCGCACATCAGGCACACTGAGAACATCGGGCGGACTGAGAACACTGAGCACATCAGGCACATTGGGGAACATCAGCCACACTGGGAACATCAGGCACACTGAGGAACATCAGGCGGACTGAGGAACACTGAGCACATCAGGCACAATGAGAACACAGCGAACATGAGGCACACTGAGAAGACTGAGAACATCAGGCACACTGAGAAGACTGAGAACTTCAGGCACACTGAGAACACTGAGAAGATCAGGTAGACTGAGAACACTGAGCACATCAGGCACACTGAGAACACTGAGAATGTCAGGCACACTGAGAACACTGCACACATCAGGCACACTGAGAAGACAGAGAATATCAAGCACACTGAGAAGACTGAACTTCAGGCACACTGAGAACATCAGGCACACAGAGAACATCAGGCACACTGAGAACACTGAGCACATCAGGCACACTGAGAACACTGAGAACAGCAGGCACTGTTGAGGAACACTGAGCACATCAGGCACACTGAGAACACTGGGAACATCAGGCACACTGGGAACATTAGGCACACTGAGAACACGGAGCACATCAGGCACACTGGGAACACTGGGCACATCAGGCACACTGGGAACACTGAGCACATCAGGCACACAGGGAACACTGAGAACATCAGGCGGACTGAGGAACACTAAGCACATCAGGCACACTGAGAACACCAGGCACACTGAGAACACTGCGCACACCAGGCACACTGAGAACACCAGGCACACTGAGAACACTGCGCACATCAGGCACACTGAGAACATCAGGCACACTGAGATCATCAGGCAGACTGAGAACACTGAGCACATCAGGCACATTGAGGAACATCAGGCACACTGAGAACATCAGGCGGACTGAGGAACACTGAGCACATCAGGCACATTCAGAACATCAGGCACACTGAGAACACCAGGCACACTGAGAACACTGAGAACATCAGGCAGACTGAGAACACTAAGCACATCAGGCACACTGAGAACACCAGGCACACTGAGAACACTGCGCACATCAGGCACACTGAGAACACCAGGCACACTGAGAACACTGCGCACATCAGGCACACTGAGAACATCAGGCACACTGAGAACATCAGGCAGACTGAGAACACTGCGCACATCAGGCACATTGAGAACACCAGGCACACTGAGAACACCAGGCACACTGAGAACACTGAGCACATCAGGCACAATGAGAACACAGCGAACATGAGGCACACTGAGAAGACTGAGAACATCAGGCACACTGAGAAGACTGAGAACTTCAGGCACACTGAGAACACTGAGAAGATCAGGTAGACTGAGAACACTGAGCACATCAGGCACACTGAGAACACTGAGAACATCAGGCACACTGAGAACACTGCACACATCAGGCACACTGAGAAGACAGAGAACATCAAGCACACTGAGAAGACTGAACTTCGGGCACACTGAGAACATCAGGCACACAGAGAACATCAGGCACACTGGGAACACTGAGCACATCAGGCACACTGAGAACACTGAGAACAGCAGGCACTGCTGAGAACACTGAGCACATCAGGCACACTGAGAACACTGAGAACATCAGGCACACTGGGAACATTAGGCACACTGAGAACACGGAGCACATCAGGCACACTGAGAACACTGAGCACATCAGGCACACTGGGAACACTGAGCACATCAGGCACACAGAGAACACTGAGAACATCAGGCGGACTGAGAACACTAAGCACATCAGGCACACTGGGAACACCAGGCACACTGAGAACACTGCGCACCCAGGCACACTGAGAACACCAGGCACACTGAGAACACTGCGCACATCAGGCACACTGAGGAACATCAGGCACACTGAGGATCATCAGGCAGACTGAGAACACTGAGCACATCAGGCACATTGAGAACATCAGGCACACTGAGAACATCAGGCAGACTGAGAACACTGAGCACATCAGGCACATTCAGAACATCAGGCACACTGAGAACACCAGGCACACTGAGAACACTGAGAACATCAGGCAGACTGAGAACACTAAGCACATCAGGCACACTGAGAACACCAGGCACACTGAGAACACTGCGCACATCAGGCACACTGAGAACACCAGGCACACTGAGAACACTGCGCACATCAGGCACACTGAGAACATCAGGCACACTGAGAACATCAGGCAGACTGAGAACACTGAGCACATCAGGCACATTGAGAACACCAGGCACACTGAGAACACCAGGCACACTGAGAACACTGCGCACATCAGGCACACTGAGAACACCAGGCACACTGAGAACACTGCGCACATCAGGCACACTGAGAACATCAGGCAGACTGAGAACACTGAGCACATCAGGCACACTGAGAACACCAGGCACACTGGGAACACCAGGCACACTGAGAACACTGCGCACATCAGGCACACTGAGAACACCAGGCACACTGAGAACACTGCGCACATCGGGCACACTGAGGAACATCAGGCACACTGAGAACATCGGGCGGACTGAGAACACTGAGCACATCAGGCACATTGAGGAACATCGGGCACACTGGGAACATCAGGCAGACTGAGAACACTGAGCACATCAGGCACATTCGGAACATCAGCCACACTGAGAACATCAGGCACACTGAGAACATCAGGCAGACTGAGGAACACTGAGCACATCAGGCACAATGAGAACACAGCGAACATGAGGCACACTGAGAAGACTGAGAACATCAGGCACACTGAGAAGACTGAGAACATCAGGCACACTGAGAAGACTGAGAACTTCAGGCACACTGAGAACACTGAGAAGATCAGGTAGACTGAGAACACTGAGCACATCAGGCACACTGAGGAACACTGAGAATGTCAGGCAATCTGAGGAACACTGCACACATCAGGCACACTGAGAAGACTGAGAATATCAGGCACACTGAGAAGACTGAACTTCAGGCACACTGAGAACATCAGGCACACAGAGAACATCAGGCACACTGAGAACACTGAGCACATCAGGCACACTGAGAACACTGAGAACAGCAGGCACTGTTGAGAACACTGAGCACATCAGGCACAGTGAGAACACTGAGAACATCAGGCACACTGAGAACATTGGGCACACTGAGAACACGGAGCACATCAGGCACACTGGGAACACTGAGCACATCAGGCACACTGGGAACACTGAGCACATCGGGCACACAGAGAACACTGAGGAACATCAGGCGGACTGAGGAACACTAAGCACATCAGGCACACTGAGAACACCAGGCACACTGGGAACACTGCGCACATCAGGCACACTGGGAACACCAGGCACACTGAGAACACTGCGCACATCAGGCACACTGAGAACATCAGGCACACTGGGAACATCAGGCGGACTGAGGAACACTGAGCACATCGGGCACATTGAGAACATCAGGCACACTGAGGAACATCGGGCAGACTGAGGAACACTGAGCACATCAGGCACATTCAGAACATCAGCCACACTGAGGAACATCAGGCACACTGAGGAACATCAGGCAGACTGGGGAACACTGAGCACATCAGGCACAATGAGAACACAGCGAACATGAGGCACACTGAGAAGACTGAGAACATCAGGCACACTGAGAAGACTGAGAACATCAGGCACACTGAGAAGACTGAGAACTTCAGGCACACTGAGAACACTGAGAAGATCAGGTAGACTGAGAACACTGAGCACATCAGGCACACTGAGAACACTGAGAATGTCAGGCAATCTGAGAACACTGCACACATCAGGCACACTGAGAAGACTGAGAATATCAGGCACACTGAGAAGACTGAACTTCAGGCACACTGAGAACATCAGGCACACAGAGAACATCAGGCACACTGAGAACACTGAGCACATCAGGCACACTGAGAACACTGAGAACAGCAGGCACTGTTGAGAACACTGAGCACATCAGGCACAGTGAGAACACTGAGAACATCAGGCACACTGAGAACATTAGGCACACTGAGAACACGGAGCACATCAGGCACACTGAGAACACTGAGCACATCAGGCACACTGAGAACACTGAGCACATCAGGCACACAGAGAACACTGAGAACATCAGGCGGACTGAGGAACACTAAGCACATCAGGCACACTGAGAACACAAGGCACACTGAGAACACTGCGCACATCAGGCACACTGAGAACACCAGGCACACTGAGAACACTGCGCACATCAGGCACACTGAGGAACATCAGGCACACTGAGGAACATCAGGCAGACTGAGAACACTGAGCACATCAGGCACATTGGGAACATCAGGCACACTGGGAACATCAGGCAGACTGAGGAACATCAGGCACACTGAGGAACACTGAGCACATCAGGCACACTGAGAACACTGAGAACAGCAGGCACACTGAGGAACACTGGGCACATCAGGCACACTGGGGAACACTGAGAACATCAGGCACACTGAGAACACTGAGGAACATCAGGCACACTGAGAACACTGAGCACATCAGGCACACTGGGAACACTGAGCACATCAGGCACACTGAGGAACACTGGGCACATCAGGCACACAGAGAACACTGAGGAACATCAGGCGGACTGGGGAACATCAGGCACACTGAGAACACTGCGCACATCAGGCACACTGAGAACATCAGGCACACTGAGAACATCGGGCGGACTGGGAACACTGAGAACATCAGGCAGACTGAGAACACTGAGCACATCAGGCACTGTGAGAACACTGAGCACATCAGGCACACTGGGAACACTGAGAACAGCAGGCACTGTGAGAACACTGAGCACATCAGGCACACTGGGGAACACTGAGGAACAGCAGGCACACTGAGAACACTGGGCACATCAGGCACACTGAGGAACACTGAGAACATCAGGCACACTGAGAACACTGAGCACATCAGGCACACTGGGAACACTGAGCACATCAGGCACACTGAGAACACTGAGCACATCGGGCACACAGAGAACACTGAGGAACATCAGGCAGACTGAGGAACATCAGGCACACTGAGGAACACTGCGCACATCAGGCACACTGGGAACATCAGGCACACTGAGAACATCAGGCAGACTGAGAACACTGAGAACATTGGGCAGACTGAGGAACACTGAGCACATCGGGCACTGTGGGAACACTGAGCACATCAGGCACACTGGGAACACTGAGAACAGCAGGCACTGTGGAACACTGAGCACATCAGGCACACTGAGAACACTGAGGAACAGCAGGCACACTGAGAACACTGGGCACATCAGGCACACTGGAACACTGGAACATCAGGCACACTGAGAACACTGAGCACATCAGGCACACTGAGAACACTGAGCACATCAGGCACACTGAGAACACTGGGCACATCAGGCACACAGAGAACACTGAGAACATCAGGCGGACTGAGAAAATCAGGCACACTGAGAACACTGCGCACATCAGGCACACTGGGAACATCAGGCACACTGAGAACATCAGGCAGACTGAGAACACTGAGAACATCAGGCAGACTGGGAACACTGGGCACATCAGGCACTGTGAGAACACTGAGCACATCGGGCACACTGAGAACACTGAGAACAGCAGGCACTGTGAGAACACTGAGCACATCAGGCACACTGAGAACACTGAGAACAGCAGGCACACTGAGAACACTGAGCACATCAGGCACACTGAGAACACTGAGAACATCAGGCACACTGAGAACACTGGGCACATCAGGCACACTGAGAACACTGAGGAACATCAGGCACACTGAGAACACTGAGCACATCAGGCACACTGAGAACACTGAGCACATCAGGCACACTGGGAACACTGAGCACATCAGGCACACAGAGAACACTGAGAACATCGGGCAGACTGGGAACATCAGGCACACTGAGAACACTGCGCACATCAGGCACACTGAGGAACATCAGGCACACTGAGAACATCAGGCAGACTGAGAACACTGAGAACATCAGGCAGACTGAGAACACTGAGCACATCAGGCACTGTGAGAACACTGAGCACATCAGGCACACTGAGAACACTGAGAACAGCAGGCACTGTGAGAACACTGAGCACATCAGGCACACTGAGGAACACTGAGAACAGCAGGCACACTGAGGAACACTGAGCACATCAGGCACACTGAGAACACTGAGGAACATCAGGCACACTGGGAACACTGAGCACATCAGGCACACTGAGAACACTGAGAACAGCAGGCACACTGAGAACACTGAGCACATCAGGCACACTGAGGAACACTGAGAACATCAGGCACACTGAGAACACTGAGCACATCAGGCACACTGGGAACACTGAGCACATCGGGCACACTGAGAACACTGAGCACATCAGGCACACTGAGAACACTGAGCACATCAGGCACCCTGGGAACACTGAGCACATCAGGCACACAGAGAACACTGAGAAAATCAGGCAGACTTAGAACACTAATGACATCAGGCACACTGAGAACACCAGGCACACTGAGAACATCAGGCAGACTGAGAACACTGAGCACATCAGGCACATTGAGAACATCAGGCACACTGAGAACATCAGGCAGACTGAGAACACTGAGCACATCAGGCACATTCAGAACATCAGCCACACTGAGAACATCAGGCACACTGAGAACATCAGGCAGACTGAGAACACTGAGCACATCAGGCACAATGAGAACACAGCGAACATGAGGCACACTGAGAAGACTGAGAACATCAGGCACACTGAGAAGACTGAGAAGATCAGGTAGACTGAGAACACTGAGCACATCAGGCACACTGAGAACACTGAGAATGTCAGGCAATCTGAGAACACTGCACACATCAGGCACACTGAGAAGACTGAGAATATCAGGCACACTGAGAAGACTGAACTTCAGGCACACTGAGAACATCAGGCTCACTGAGAACACTGAGCACATCAGGCACACTGAGAACACTGAGAACAGCAGGCACTCTGAGAACACTGAGAACATCAGGCACACTGAGAACACTGAGAACATCAGGCACACTGAGAACATCAGGCACACTGAGAACACTGAGCACATCAGGCACACTGAGGAACACTGAGAACAGCAGGCACACTGAGGAACACTGGGCACATCAGGCACACTGAGAACACTGAGAACATCAGGCACACTGAGAACACTGGGCACATCAGGCACACTGGGAACACTGGGCACATCAGGCACACAGAGAACACTGGGAACATCAGGCAGACTGAGGAACATCAGGCACACTGAGAACACTGCGCACATCAGGCACACTGGGGAACATCAGGCACACTGAGAACATCGGGCGGACTGAGGAACACTGAGAACATCAGGCAGACTGAGAACACTGAGCACATCAGGCACTGTGGGAACACTGAGCACATCGGGCACACTGAGAACACTGAGAACAGCAGGCACTGTGAGGAACACTGAGCACATCGGGCACACTGAGAACACTGAGAACAGCAGGCACACTGGGAACACTGAGCACATCAGGCACACTGGGAACACTGAGCACATCGGGCGCACAGAGAACACTGAGAACATCAGGCAGACTGAGAACATCAGGCACACTGAGAACACTGCGCACATCGGGCACACTGAGAACATCGGGCACACTGAGAACATCAGGCAGACTGAGAACACTGAGAACATCATGCAGACTGAGAACTCTGAGCACATCAGGCACACTGAGAACACTGAGAACAGCAGGCACACTGAGAACACTGAGCACATCAGGCACACTGAGAACACTGAGAACATCAGTCACACTGGGAACACTGAGCACATCAGGCACACTGAGAACACTGAGCACATCAGGCACACTGAGAACACTGAGCACATCAGGCACACAGAGAACACTGAGAACATCAGGCAGACTGAGAACATCAGGCACTGTGAGAACACTGAGCACATCAGGCACACTGAGAACACTGAGAACAGCAGGCACTGTGAGAACACTGAGCACATCAGGCACACTGAGAACACTGAGAACAGCAGGCACACTGGGAACACTGGGCACATCAGGCACACTGAGAACACTGAGCACATCAGGCACACTGAGAACACTGAGCACATCAGGCACACTGAGAACACTGAGCACATCAGGCACACAGAGAACACTGGGAACATCAGGCAGACTGAGGAACATCAGGCACACTGAGAACACTGCGCACATCAGGCACACTGGGAACATCAGGCACACTGGGAACATCGGGCAGACTGAGAACACTGAGAACATCAGGCGGACTGAGAACACTGAGCACATCAGGCACTGTGGGAACACTGGGCACATCAGGCACACTGAGAACACTGAGAACAGCAGGCACTGTGAGAACACTGAGCACATCAGGCACACTGGGAACACTGAGAACAGCAGGCACACTGGGAACACTGAGCACATCAGGCACACTGAGAACACTGAGAACATCAGGCACACTGAGAACACTGAGCACATCAGGCACACTGAGAACACTGAGCACATCAGGCACACTGAGAACACTGAGCACATCAGGCACCCTGAGAACACTGAGCACATCAGGCACACAGAGAACACTGAGGAACATCAGGCAGACTTAGAACACTAATGAACATCAGGCACACTGAGAACACCAGGCACACTGAGAACACTGCGCACATCAGGCACACTGACAACACCAGACACACAGAGAACACTGCGCACATCAGGCACACTGAGAACATCAGGCACACTGAGAACATCAGGCAGACTGAGAACACTGAGAACATCAGGCAGACTGAGGAACACTGAGCACATCAGGCACATTGAGGAACATCAGGCACACTGGGGAACAGCAGGCACACTGGGAACATCAGGCAGACTGAGGAACACTGAGCACATCAGGCACAATGAGAACACAGCGAACATGAGGCACACTGAGAAGACTGAGAACATCAGGCACACTGAGAAGACTGAGAACTTCAGGCACACTGAGAACACTGAGAAGATCAGGTAGACTGAGGAACACTGAGCACATCAGGCACACTGAGAACACTGAGAATGTCAGGCACACTGAGAACACTGCACACATCAGGCACACTGAGAAGACTAAGAATATCAGGCACACTGAGAATACTGAGACTTCAGGCACACTGGGAACATCAGGCACACGGAGAACATCAGGCACACTGAGGAACACTGAGCACATCAGGCACACTGAGAACACTGAGAACATCAGGCACACTGAGAACATTAGGCACACTGAGAACACAGAGCACATCAGGCACACTGAGGAACACTGAGCACATCAGGCACACTGAGAACACCAGGCACACTGAGAACACTACGCACATCGGGCACACTGGGAACATCAGGCACACTGAGAACATCAGGCAGACTGAGAACACTGAGAACATCAGGCGGACTGAGAACACTGAGCACATCAGGCACATTGAGAACATCAGGCACACTGAGGAACATCAGGCAGACTGAGGAACACTGAGCACATCAGGCACATTGGGGAACATCAGCCACACTGGGAACATCAGGCACACTGAGAACATCGGGCAGACTGAGAACACTGAGCACATCAGGCACAATGAGAACACAGCGAACATGAGGCACACTGAGAAGACTGAGAACATCAGGCACACTGAGAAGACTGAGAACATCAGGCACACTGAGAAGACTGAGAACTTCAGGCACACTGAGAACACTGAGAAGATCAGGTAGACTGAGAACACTGAGCACATCAGGCACACTGAGAAAACTGAGAATGTCAGGCACAATGAGAACACTGCACACATCAGGCACACTGAGAAGACTGAGAATATCAAGCACACTGAGAAGACTGAACTTCAGGCACACTGAGAACATCAGGCACACAGAGAACATCAGGCACACTGAGAACACTGAGCACATCAGGCACACAGAGAACACTGAGAACATCAGGCAGACTGAGAACATCAGGCACACTGAGAACACTGCGCACATCAGGCACACTGAGAACATCAGGCACACTGAGATCATCAGGCAGACTGAGAACACTGAGAACATCAGGCAGACTGAGAACACTGAGCACATCAGGCACTGTGAGAACACTGAGCACATCAGGCACACTGAGAACACTGAGAACAGCAGGCACTGTGAGAACACTGAGCACATCGGGCACACTGAGAACACTGAGAACAGCAGGCACACTGGGAACACTGAGCACATCGGGCACACTGGGAACACTGAGCACATCAGGCACACAGAAACACTGGGAACATCAGGCAGACTGAGAACATCAGGCACACTGAGAACACTGCGCACATCAGGCACACTGGGAACATCGGGCACACTGAGAACATCGGGCGGACTGAGGAACACTGAGAACATCAGGCGGACTGAGAACACTGGGAACATCAGGCACACTGAGAACACTGGGCACATCAGGCACACTGAGAACACTGAGCACATCAGGCACACTGGGAACACTGAGCACATCAGGCGGACTGAGAACATCAGGCACACTGAGAACACTGCGGCACATCAGGCACACTGAGAACATCAGGCACACTGGGAACATCGGGCGGACTGAGAACACTGGGAACATCAGGCAGACTGGGAACACTGGGCACATCAGGCACTGGGAGAACACTGAGCACATCAGGCACACTGAGGAACACTGAGAACAGCAGGCACTGTGAGGAACACTGAGCACATCAGGCACACTGAGAACACTGAGAACAGCAGGCACACTGGGAACACTGGGCACATCAGGCACACTGAGAACACTGAGAACATCAGGCACACTGAGAACACTGAGCACATCAGGCACACTGAGAACACTGAGCACATCAGGCACACTGAGAACACTGAGCACTTCAGGCACCCTGAGAACACTGAGCACATCAGGCACACAGAGAACACTGAGAAAATCAGGCAGACTTAGAACACTAATGACATCAGGCACACTGAGAACACCAGGCACACTGGGAACACTGCGCACATCAGGCACACTGACAACACCAGACACACAGAGAACACTGCGCACATCAGGCACACTGAGAACATCAGGCACACTGAGAACATCGGGCAGACTGAGAACACTGAGAACATCAGGCAGACTGAGAACACTGAGAACATCAGGCACATTGAGGAACATCAGGCACACTGAGGAACATCAGGCGGACTGAGAACACTGAGCACATCAGGCACATTGAGAACATCAGCCACACTGGGCAGCGGCGCACGGAACATCAGGCAGACTGAGAACACTGAGCACATCAGGCACAATGAGAACACAGCGAACATGAGGCACACTGAGAAGACTGAGAACATCAGGCACACTGAGAAGACTGAGAACATCAGGCACACTGAGAAGACTGAGAACTTCAGGCACACTGAGAACACTGAGAGATCAGGTAGACTGAGAACACTGAGCACATCAGGCACACTGAGAACACTGAGAATGTCAGGCACACTGAGAACACTGCAAACATCAGGCACACTGAGAAGACTGAGAATATCAAGCACACTGAGAAGACTGAACTTCAGGCACACTGAGAACATCAGGCACACAGAGAACATCAGGCACACTGAGAACACTGAGCACATCAGGCACACAGAGAACACTGAGAACATCGGGCGGACTGAGGAACATCAGGCACACTGGGAACACTGCGCACATCAGGCACACTGGGAACATCGGGCACACTGGGATCATCAGGCGGACTGAGAACACTGAGAACATCGGGCGGACTGAGAACACTGAGCACATCAGGCACTGTGAGAACACTGGGCACATCAGGCACACTGAGAACACTGAGAACAGCAGGCACTGTGAGAACACTGAGCACATCAGGCACACTGAGAACACTGAGAACATCAGGCACACTGAGGAACACTGGGCACATCAGGCACACTGGGAACACTGAGCACATCAGGCACACTGGGAACACTGAGCACATCAGGCACACAGAGAACACTGGAACATCAGGCAGACTGGGAACATCAGGCACACTGGGGAACACTGCGCACATCAGGCACACTGAGAACATCAGGCACACTGAGGAACATCAGGCGGACTGAGAACACTGAGAACATCAGGCAGACTGAGAACACTGAGCACATCAGGCACTGTGAGAACACTGAGCACATCGGGCACACTGAGAACACTGAGGAACAGCGGGCACTGTGAGAACACTGAGCACATCAGGCACACTGAGAACACTGAGAACAGCAGGCACACTGAGGAACACTGGGAACATCAGGCACACTGGGAACACTGAGCACATCAGGCACACTGAGAACACTGGGCACATCAGGCACACTGAGAACACTGAGCACATCAGGCACACAGAGAACACTGAGAACATCGGGCGGACTGAGGAACATCAGGCACACTGAGAACACTGCGCACATCAGGCACACTGAGAACATCAGGCACACTGGGAACATCAGGCGGACTGAGAACACTGAGAACATCAGGCGGACTGAGGAACACTGGGCACATCGGGCACTGTGAGGAACACTGAGCACATCAGGCACACTGGGAACACTGGGAACAGCGGGCACTGTGGGAACACTGAGCACATCAGGCACACTGGGAACACTGAGAACAGCAGGCACACTGGGAACACTGGGCACATCAGGCACACTGGGAACACTGAGAACATCAGGCACACTGGGAACACTGGGCACATCAGGCACACTGGGAACACTGAGCACATCAGGCACACTGAGAACACTGAGCACATCAGGCACCCTGAGAACACTGAGCACATCAGGCACACAGAGAACACTGAGAAAATCAGGCGGACTTAGAACACTAATGACATCAGGCACACTGGGAACACCAGGCACACTGAGAACACTGCGCACATCAGGCACACTGACAACACCAGACACACAGAGAACACTGCGCACATCAGGCACACTGGGGAACATCAGGCACACTGAGAACATCAGGCAGACTGAGAACACTGAGGAACATCAGGCGGACTGAGAACACTGAGCACATCGGGCACATTGAGAACATCGGGCACACTGAGAACATCAGGCGGACTGGGAACACTGAGCACATCAGGCACCTGAGGAACATCAGCCACACTGAGAACAGCAGGACACTGGAACATCAGGCAGACTGAGGAACACTGAGCACATCAGGCACAATGAGAACACAGCGAACATGAGGCACACTGAGAAGACTGAGAACATCAGGCACACTGAGAAGACTGAGAACATCGGGCACACTGAGAAGACTGAGAACTTCAGGCACACTGAGAACACTGAGAAGATCAGGTAGACTGAGAACACTGAGCACATCAGGCACACTGAGAACACTGAGCACATCAGGCACTGTGAGAACACTGAGCACATCAGGCACACTGAGAACACTGAGAACAGCAGGCACTGTGAGAACACTGAGCACATCAGGCACACTGAGAACACTGAGAACAGCAGGCACACTGAGAACACTGAGCACATCAGGCACACTGAGAACACTGAGAACATCAGGCACACTGGGAACACTGAGCACATCAGGCACACTGAGAACACTGAGCACATCGGGCACACTGAGAACACTGGGCACATCAGGCACACAGAGAACACTGAGGAACATCAGGCAGACTGAGAACATCAGGCACACTGGGAACACTGCGCACATCAGGCACACTGGGAACATCAGGCACACTGAGAACATCGGGCGGACTGAGGAACACTGAGAACATCAGGCGGACTGAGAACACTGCGGAACATCAGGCACACTGGGAACACTGAGCACATCAGGCACACTGGGAACACTGAGCACATCAGGCACACTGGGAACACTGGGCACATCGGGCACACAGAGAACACTGGGAACATCAGGCGGACTGAGGAACATCGGGCACACTGGGAACACTGCGCACATCAGGCACACTGAGGAACATCAGGCACACTGAGGAACATCAGGCAGACTGAGAACACTGAGGAACATCAGGCAGACTGGGAACACTGAGCACATCAGGCACTGTGGGAACACTGGGCACATCAGGCACACTGAGGAACACTGAGAACAGCAGGCACTGTGAGAACACTGGGCACATCAGGCACACTGAGGAACACTGAGAACAGCAGGCACACTGGGAACACTGAGCACATCAGGCACACTGAGAACACTGGGGAACATCAGGCACACTGAGGAACACTGAGCACATCAGGCACACTGAGAACACTGGAGCACATCAGGCACACTGAGAACACTGAGCACATCAGGCACCCTGAGAACACTGAGCACATCAGGCACACAGAGAACACTGAGAAAATCAGGCAGACTTAGAACACTAATGACATCAGGCACACTGAGAACACCAGGCACACTGAGAACACTGCGCACATCGGGCACACTGACAACACCAGACACACAGAGAACACTGCGCACATCAGGCACACTGAGGAACATCAGGCACACTGGAACATCGGGCGGACTGGGGAACACTGAGAACATCGGGCAGACTGAGAACACTGAGAACATCAGGCACATTGAGAACATCAGGCACACTGGGAACATCAGGCGGACTGAGGAACACTGAGCACATCAGGCACATTGGGAACATCAGCCACACTGGGAACATCAGGCACACTGAGGAACATCAGGCAGACTGAGAACACTGAGCACATCAGGCACAATGAGAACACAGCGAACATGGGGCACACTGAGAAGACTGAGGAACATCAGGCACACTGAGAAGACTGAGAACATCAGGCACACTGAGAAGACTGAGAACTTCAGGCACACTGAGAACACTGAGAAGATCAGGTAGACTGAGAACACTGAGCACATCAGGCACACTGAGAACACTGAGAATGTCAGGCACACTGAGAACACTGCAAACATCAGGCACACTGAGAAGACTGAGAATATCAAGCACACTGAGAAGACTGAACTTCAGGCACACTGAGAACATCAGGCACACAGAGAACATCAGGCACACTGAGAACACTGAGCACATCAGGCACACAGAGAACACTGAGAACATGAGGCAGACTGAGAACATCAGGCACACTGAGAACACTGCGCACATCAGGCACACTGAGAACATAAGGCACACTGAGATCATCAGGCAGACTGGGAACACTGAGAACATCAGGCGGACTGAGGAACACTGAGCACATCAGGCACTGTGAGAACACTGAGCACATCAGGCACACTGGGAACACTGAGAACAGCAGGCACTGTGAGAACACTGAGCACATCAGGCACACTGAGAACACTGAGAACAGCAGGCACACTGAGAACACTGAGCACATCAGGCACACTGAGAACACTGAGCACATCAGGCACACTGAGAACACTGAGCACATCAGGCACACAGAGAACACTGAGGAACATCGGGCGGACTGAGGAACATCAGGCACACTGGGGAACACTGCGCACATCAGGCACACTGAGAACATCAGGCACACTGAGAACATCGGGCAGACTGAGGAACACTGGGAACATCGGGCAGACTGAGAACACTGAGCACATCAGGCACTGTGGGAACACTGAGCACATCAGGCACACTGGGAACACTGAGGAACAGCAGGCACTGTGGGAACACTGAGCACATCAGGCACACTGGGAACACTGGGAACAGCAGGCACACTGGGAACACTGAGCACATCAGGCACACTGAGAACACTGGGGAACATCAGGCACACTGAGGAACACTGGGCACATCAGGCACACTGAGAACACTGAGCACATCAGGCACACTGGGAACACTGAGCACATCAGGCACACAGAGAACACTGGGAACATCGGGCGGACTGAGGAACATCAGGCACACTGGGAACACTGCGCACATCACGCACACTGGGAACATCAGGCACACTGGGAACATCAGGCGGACTGAGAACACTGGGAACATCAGGCGGACTGAGGAACACTGGGCACATCGGGCACTGTGAGAACACTGAGCACATCGGGCACACTGGGAACACTGAGAACAGCGGGCACTGTGAGAACACTGAGCACATCAGGCACACTGAGAACACTGAGAACAGCGGGCACACTGAGAACACTGGGCACATCAGGCACACTGAGGAACACTGAGAACATCAGGCACACTGGGAACACTGAGCACATCAGGCACACTGGGAACACTGAGCACATCAGGCACACTGAGAACACTGAGCACATCAGGCACCCTGGGAACACTGAGCACATCAGGCACACAGAGAACACTGAGAAAATCGGGCAGACTTAGAACACTAAGACATCAGGCACACTGAGAACACCAGGCACACTGAGAACACTGCGCACATCAGGCACACTGACAACACCAGACACACAGAGAACACTGCGCACATCAGGCACACTGAGAACATCAGGCACACTGAGAACATCGGGCGGACTGGGAACACTGAGAACATCAGGCAGACTGGGAACACTGGGCACATCAGGCACATTGAGAACATCAGGCACACTGAGAACATCAGGCGGACTGAGGAACACTGAGCACATCAGGCACATTGAGAACATCAGCCACACTGAGAACAGCAGGGACACTGAGAACATCAGGCGGACTGAGGAACACTGAGCACATCAGGCACAATGAGAACACAGCGAACATGAGGCACACTGAGAAGACTGAGAACATCAGGCACACTGAGAAGACTGAGAACATCAGGCACACTGAGAAGACTGAGAACTTCAGGCACACTGAGAACACTGAGAAGATCAGGTAGACTGAGAACACTGAGCACATCAGGCACACTGAGAACACTGAGCACATCAGGCACTGTGAGAACACTGAGCACATCAGGCACACTGAGAACACTGAGAAACAGCAGGCACTGTGAGAACACTGAGCACATCAGGCACACTGAGAACACTGAGAACAGCAGGCACACTGAGAACACTGAGCACATCAGGCACACTGAGAACACTGGAACATCAGGCACACTGGGAACACTGAGCACATCAGGCACACTGAGGAACACTGGGCACATCAGGCACACTGAGGAACACTGGGCACATCAGGCACACAGAGAACACTGAGAACATCGGGCGGACTGAGAACATCAGGCACACTGGGAACACTGCGCACATCAGGCACACTGAGGAACATCGGGCACACTGAGAACATCGGGCGGACTGAGAACACTGGGAACATCGGGCGGACTGGGGAACACTGGGGAACATCAGGCACACTGAGAACACTGGGCACATCAGGCACACTGAGAACACTGAGCACATCAGGCACACTGAGAACACTGAGCACATCGGGCACACAGAGAACACTGGGAACATCGGGCGGACTGGGGAACATCAGGCACACTGGGAACACTGCGCACATCAGGCACACTGGGAACATCAGGCACACTGAGAACATCAGGCGGACTGAGGAACACTGGGGAACATCAGGCAGACTGAGAACACTGAGCACATCAGGCACTGTGAGAACACTGAGCACATCAGGCACACTGAGGAACACTGAGAACAGCAGGCACTGTGAGGAACACTGAGCACATCAGGCACACTGAGAACACTGAGAACAGCAGGCACACTGAGAACACTGAGCACATCAGGCACACTGGGAACACTGAGGAACATCAGGCACACTGGGAACACTGAGCACATCAGGCACACTGAGAACACTGGGCACATCAGGCACACTGGGAACACTGGGCACATCAGGCACCCTGAGAACACTGAGCACATCAGGCACACAGAGAACACTGAGAAAATCAGGCAGACTTAGAACACTAATGACATCAGGCACACTGGGAACACCAGGCACACTGAGAACACTGCGCACATCAGGCACACTGACAACACCAGACACACAGAGAACACTGCGCACATCAGGCACACTGGGAACATCAGGCACACTGGGAACATCGGGCGGACTGAGAACACTGAGAACATCGGGCGGACTGAGAACACTGAGAACATCAGGCACATTGAGAACATCAGGCACACTGAGAACATCGGGCGGACTGAGAACACTGAGCACATCAGGCACATTGAGGAACATCAGCCACACTGAGAACAGCAGGCACACTGGGGAACATCAGGCGGACTGAGGAACACTGAGCACATCAGGCACAATGAGAACACAGCGAACATGAGGCACACTGAGAAGACTGAGAACATCAGGCACACTGAGAAGACTGAGAACATCAGGCACACTGAGAAGACTGAGAACTTCAGGCACACTGAGAACACTGAGAAGATCAGGCAGACTGGGGAACACTGAGCACATCAGGCACACTGAGAACACTGAGAATGTCAGGCACACTGAGAACACTGCAAACATCAGGCACACTGAGAAGACTGAGAATATCAAGCACACTGAGAAGACTGAACTTCAGGCACACTGAGAACATCAGGCACACAGAGAACATCAGGCACACTGAGAACACTGAGCACATCAGGCACACAGAGAACACTGAGAACATGAGGCAGACTGAGAACATCAGGCACACTGGGAACACTGCGCACATCAGGCACACTGAGAACATAAGGCACACTGAGATCATCAGGCAGACTGAGAACACTGAGAACATCAGGCAGACTGAGAACACTGAGCACATCAGGCACTGTGAGAACACTGAGCACATCAGGCACACTGAGAACACTGAGAACAGCAGGCACTGTGAGAACACTGAGCACATCAGGCACACTGAGAACACTGAGAACAGCAGGCACACTGAGAACACTGAGCACATCAGGCACACTGGGAACACTGAGCACATCAGGCACACTGAGAACACTGGGCACATCAGGCACACAGAGAACACTGAGAACATCAGGCGGACTGAGAACATCGGGCACACTGAGAACACTGCGCACATCAGGCACACTGGGAACATCAGGCACACTGAGGAACATCAGGCGGACTGAGGAACACTGGGGAACATCAGGCAGACTGAGGAACACTGAGCACATCAGGCACTGTGGGAACACTGAGCACATCAGGCACACTGAGAACACTGAGAACAGCGGGCACTGTGAGGAACACTGAGCACATCAGGCACACTGAGGAACACTGAGAACAGCAGGCACACTGGGAACACTGAGCACATCAGGCACACTGGGAACACTGGGAACATCAGGCACACTGAGAACACTGAGCACATCAGGCACACTGGGAACACTGAGCACATCAGGCACACTGGGAACACTGAGCACATCAGGCACACAGAGAACACTGAGAACATCAGGCAGACTGAGGAACATCAGGCACACTGGGAACACTGCGCACATCGGGCACACTGGGAACATCAGGCACACTGGGAACATCAGACAGACTGAGAACACTGAGAACATCAGGCAGACTGAGAACACTGAGCACATCAGGCACTGTGAGAACACTGGGCACATCGGGCACACTGGGGAACACTGAGAACAGCAGGCACTGTGGGAACACTGGGCACATCAGGCACACTGAGGAACACTGAGGAACATCAGGCACACTGGGAACACTGAGCACATCAGGCACACTGAGGAACACTGAGAACATCAGGCACACTGGGAACACTGAGCACATCAGGCACACTGGGAACACTGGGCACATCAGGCACACTGGGAACACTGGGCACATCAGGCACCCTGAGGAACACTGAGCACATCAGGCACACAGAGAACACTGAGAAAATCAGGCAGACTTAGAACACTAAGGACATCAGGCACACTGGGAACACCAGGCACACTGAGAACACTGCGCACATCAGGCACACTGACAACACCAGACACACAGAGAACACTGCGCACATCGGGCACACTGGGAACATCAGGCACACTGAGGAACATCAGGCGGACTGAGAACACTGAGAACATCAGGCGGACTGAGAACACTGGGCACATCAGGCACATTGAGAACATCAGGCACACTGAGAACATCAGGCGGACTGAGAACACTGAGCACATCAGGCACATTGGGAACATCAGCCACACTGGGAACAGCGGGCACACTGGGAACATCGGGCAGACTGAGAACACTGAGCACATCAGGCACAATGAGGAACACAGCGAACATGAGGCACACTGAGAGACTGAGAACATCAGGCACACTGAGAAGACTGAGAACATCAGGCACACTGAGAAGACTGAGAACTTCAGGCACACTGAGAACACTGAGAAGATCAGGTAGACTGAGAACACTGAGCACATCAGGCACACTGAGAACACTGAGAATGTCAGGCACACTGAGAACACTGCACACATCAGGCACACTGAGAAGACTGAGAATATCAAGCACACTGAGAAGACTGAACTTCAGGCACACTGAGAACATCAGGCACACAGAGAACATCAGGCACACTGAGAACACTGAGCACATCAGGCACACAGAGAACACTGAGAACATCAGGCGGACTGAGGAACATCAGGCACACTGGGAACACTGCGCACATCAGGCACACTGAGGAACATCAGGCACACTGGGATCATCAGGCAGACTGAGGAACACTGAGAACATCAGGCAGACTGAGAACACTGAGCACATCAGGCACTGTGAGAACACTGAGCACATCAGGCACACTGAGAACACTGGGAACAGCGGGCACTGTGAGGAACACTGAGCACATCAGGCACACTGGAACACTGGGAACATCGGGCACACTGGGAACACTGGGCACATCAGGCACACTGGGAACACTGGGCACATCAGGCACACTGGGAACACTGGGCACATCGGGCACACAGAGAACACTGAGGAACATCAGGCAGACTGGGGAACATCAGGCACACTGGGGAACACTGCGCACATCAGGCACACTGAGAACATCATGCACACTGGGAACATCGGGCAGACTGAGGAACACTGAGGAACATCGGGCGGACTGAGGAACACTGGGCACATCAGGCACTGTGGGAACACTGAGCACATCAGGCACACTGAGGAACACTGAGGAACAGCAGGCACTGTGAGAACACTGGGCACATCGGGCACACTGGGAACACTGAGGAACAGCAGGCACACTGAGAACACTGGGCACATCGGGCACACTGGGAACACTGAGAACATCAGGCACACTGAGGAACACTGAGCACATCAGGCACACTGGGAACACTGAGCACATCAGGCACACTGGGAACACTGAGCACATCAGGCACACAGAGAACACTGAGGAACATCGGGCGGACTGAGAACATCAGGCACACTGAGAACACTGCGCACATCGGGCACACTGGGAACATCAGGCACACTGGGAACATCAGGCAGACTGAGAACACTGAGAACATCAGGCGGACTGAGAACACTGAGCACATCAGGCACTGTGAGAACACTGAGCACATCAGGCACACTGGGAACACTGAGAACAGCAGGCACTGTGAGAACACTGAGCACATCAGGCACACTGGAACACTGAGAACAGCGGGCACACTGCGGAACACTGGGCACATCAGGCACACTGAGGAACACTGGGGAACATCAGGCACACTGGGAACACTGAGCACATCAGGCACACTGAGGAACACTGAGCACATCAGGCACACTGAGAACACTGAGCACATCAGGCACCCTGAGGAACACTGAGCACATCAGGCGCACAGAGAACACTGAGAAAATCAGGCGGACTTAGGAACACTAATGACATCAGGCACACTGAGAACACCAGGCACACTGAGAACACTGCGCACATCAGGCACACTGACAACACCAGACACACAGAGAACACTGCGCACATCAGGCACACTGAGAACATCAGGCACACTGGGAACATCAGGCAGACTGAGAACACTGAGAACATCGGGCAGACTGAGGAACACTGAGCACATCAGGCACATTGAGGAACATCGGGCACACTGAGAACATCAGGCAGACTGAGGAACACTGAGCACATCAGGCACATTGAGGAACATCAGCCACACTGAGGAACAGCAGGCACACTGGGAACATCAGGCGGACTGAGGAACACTGAGCACATCAGGCACAATGAGAACACAGCGAACATGGGGCACACTGAGAGACTGAGAACATCAGGCACACTGAGAAGACTGAGAACATCAGGCACACTGAGAAGACTGAGGAACTTCAGGCACACTGAGAACATCAGGCACACTGAGAACACTGCGGAACATCAGGCACACTGAGAACACTGGGCACATCAGGCACACTGAGAACACTGAGCACATCAGGCACACTGGGAACACTGAGCACATCGGGCACCCTGAGAACACTGAGCACATCAGGCACACAGAGAACACTGAGAAAATCAGGCAGACTTAGAACACTAATGACATCAGGCACACTGGGAACACCAGGCACACTGGGGAACACTGCGCACATCGGGCACACTGACAACACCAGACACACAGAGAACACTGCGCACATCAGGCACACTGAGAACATCAGGCACACTGAGGAACATCAGGCAGACTGGGGAACACTGAGAACATCAGGCGGACTGAGAACACTGAGCACATCAGGCACACTGAGGAACATCAGGCACACTGAGAACATCGGGCAGACTGAGGAACACTGAGCACATCAGGCACATTGAGAACATCAGCCACACTGAGAACAGCGGGCACACTGAGAACATCAGGCGGACTGGGGAACACTGGGCACATCAGGCACAATGGGAACACAGCGAACATGGGGCACACTGGGAAGACTGAGGAACATCAGGCACACTGAGAAGACTGAGAACATCAGGCACACTGAGAAGACTGAGAACTTCAGGCACACTGAGAACACTGAGAAGATCAGGTAGACTGAGAACACTGAGCACATCAGGCACACTGAGAACACTGAGAATGTCAGGCACACTGAGAACACTGCACACATCAGGCACACTGAGAAGACTGAGAATATCAAGCACACTGAGAAGACTGAACTTCAGGCACACTGAGAACATCAGGCACACAGAGAACATCAGGCACACTGAGAACACTGAGCACATCAGGCACACAGAGAACACTGAGAACATCAGGCAGACTGAGAACATCAGGCACACTGAGAACACTGCGCACATCAGGCACACTGAGAACATCAGGCACACTGAGGATCATCGGGCGGACTGAGAACACTGAGAACATCAGGCAGACTGAGAACACTGAGCACATCGGGCACTGTGGGAACACTGAGCACATCAGGCACACTGAGAACACTGAGAACAGCAGGCACTGTGAGAACACTGAGCACATCAGGCACACTGAGGAACACTGAGGAACAGCAGGCACACTGAGAACACTGAGCACATCAGGCACACTGGGAACACTGAGCACATCAGGCACACTGGGAACACTGGGCACATCAGGCACACTGAGAACACTGAGCACATCAGGCACACAGAGGAACACTGGGAACATCGGGCAGACTGAGAACATCAGGCACACTGAGAACACTGCGCACATCGGGCACACTGAGGAACATCAGGCACACTGGGAACATCGGGCGGACTGAGGAACACTGAGAACATCAGGCAGACTGAGAACACTGAGCACATCAGGCACTGTGGGAACACTGGGCACATCGGGCACACTGAGAACACTGAGAACAGCAGGCACTGTGAGAACACTGAGCACATCAGGCACACTGGAACACTGGGAACAGCGGGCACACTGGAACACTGAGCACATCGGGCACACTGAGAACACTGAGAACATCAGGCACACTGGGAACACTGAGCACATCGGGCACACTGAGAACACTGAGCACATCAGGCACACTGAGGAACACTGAGCACATCAGGCACACAGAGAACACTGAGAACATCAGGCGGACTGAGAACATCAGGCACACTGAGAACACTGCGCACATCGGGCACACTGGGAACATCGGGCACACTGAGAACATCAGGCAGACTGAGGAACACTGAGAACATCGGGCAGACTGAGGAACACTGAGCACATCAGGCACTGTGGGAACACTGAGCACATCAGGCACACTGGAACACTGAGAACAGCAGGCACTGTGAGAACACTGAGCACATCAGGCACACTGAGAACACTGGGAACAGCAGGCACACTGGGAACACTGGAGCACATCAGGCACACTGGGAACACTGAGGAACATCAGGCACACTGAGAACACTGAGAACATCAGGCACACTGAGAACACTGAGCACATCAGGCACACTGAGGAACACTGAGCACATCGGGCACACTGAGAACACTGAGCACTTCAGGCACCCTGAGGAACACTGAGCACATCGGGCACACAGAGAACACTGAGAAAATCAGGCGGACTTAGAACACTAATGACATCAGGCACACTGAGAACACCGGGCACACTGAGAACACTGCGCACATCGGGCGCACTGACAACACCAGACACACAGAGAACACTGCGCACATCAGGCCACACTGAGGAACACTGAGAACATCGGGCAGACTGAGAACACTGGGCACATCGGGCCACTGGGAACATCAGGCAGACTGAGAACACTGAGCACATCAGGCACATTGAGGAACATCAGCCACACTGAGAACAGCAGGCACACTGAGAACATCAGGCGGACTGAGAACACTGAGCACATCAGGCACAATGAGGAACACAGCGAACATGAGGCACACTGAGAAGACTGAGAACATCAGGCACACTGAGAAGACTGAGAACATCAGGCACACTGAGAAGACTGAGAACTTCAGGCACACTGGGGAACACTGTGAGATCAGGTAGACTGAGAACACTGAGCACATCAGGCACACTGAGAACACTGAGAATGTCAGGCACACTGAGAACACTGCACACATTAGGCACACTGAGAAGACTAAGAATATCAGGCACACTGAGAATACTGAACTTCAGGCACACTGAGAACATCAGGCACACGGAGAACATCAGGCACACTGAGAACACTGAGCACATCAGGCACACTGAGAACACTGAGAACAGCAGGCACTGTGAGAACACTGAGCACATCAGGCACACTGAGAACACTGAGAACATCAGGCACACTGAGAACATTAGGCACACTGAGAACACAGAGCACATCAGGCACACTGAGAACACTGAGCACATCAGGCACACTGAGAACACCAGGCACACTGAGAACACTACGCACATCAGGCACACTGGGAACATCAGGCACACTGGGAACATCGGGCGGACTGAGAACACTGAGAACATCAGGCAGACTGAGGAACACTGAGCACATCGGGCACATTGAGGAACATCAGGCACGCTGGAACATCGGGCAGACTGAGAACACTGAGCACATCAGGCACATTGAGAACATCAGCCACACTGAGAACATCAGGCACACTGGGAACATCAGGCAGACTGGGAACACTGAGCACATCAGGCACAATGAGAACACAGCGAACATGAGGCACACTGAGAAGACTGAGAACATCAGGCACACTGGGGAACACTGAGAACATCAGGTAGACTGGGGAACACTGGGCACATCAGGCACACTGGGAACACTGAGGAATGTCAGGCACACTGAGAACACTGAGCACTCAGGCACACTGAGAACACTGAGAACAGCAGGCACTGTTGAGAACACTGAGCACATCAGGCACACTGAGAACACTGAGAACATCAGGCACACTGGGCACATCAGGCACATTGAGAACATCAGCCACAGAGAACATCAGCACACTGGAACATCGGGCGGCTGAAACACTGAGCACATCGGCACACTGAGAACACGCCGACATCGGGCCACTGAGAAGACTGAGAACATCAGGCACACTGAGAAGACTGAGGAACATCAGGCACACTGAGAGACTGAGGAACTTCAGGCACACTGAGAACACTGAGAACATCAGGCAGACTGAGAACACTGAGCACATCAGGCACACTGAGAACACTGAGATTGTCAGGCACACTGAGGAACACTGAGCACATCAGGCACACTGAGAACACTGGAACAGCAGGCACTGCTGAGGAACACTGAGCACATCAGGCACACTGAGGAACACTGGGAACATCAGGCACACTGGGAACATCAGGCACACTGAGGAACATCGGCGGACTGAAACACTGAGAACATCAGGCAGACTGGGAACACTGGGCACATCAGGCACTGTGAGAACACTGAGCACATCAGGCACACTGGAACACTGAGAACATCGGGCACTGTGGGAACACTGAGCACATCAGGCACACTGGGAACACTGAGGAACAGCGGGCACACTGGGAACACTGGGCACATCAGGCACACTGAGAACACTGAGAACATCAGGCACACTGGACCTGAGCACATCAGGCACACTGAGGAACACTGGGCACATCAGGCACACTGGGACCTGAGCACATCAGGCACACAGAGAACACTGAGGAACATCAGGCGGACTGAGGAACATCAGGCGCACTGAGGAACACTGCGCACATCAGGCACACTGAACATCAGGCACACTGGCATCAGGCGGACTGAGAACACTGAGGAACATCAGGCGGACTGAGGAACACTGGGCACATCGGGCACTGTGAGGAACACTGGGCACATCGGGCACACTGAGGACACTGAGACGCAGGCACTGTGAGAACACTGGGCACATCGGGCACACTGGGACCTGGGAACCGCGGCACACTGAGAACACTGAGCACATCAGGCACACTGGGAACACTGGAACATCAGGCACACTGAGAACCTGGGCACATCAGGCACACTGGGAACACTGAGCACATCAGGCACACTGGGAACACTGGGCACATCAGGCACCCTGGGAACACTGAGCACATCGGGCACACAGAGAACACTGAGACATCGGGCGCACTTAGAACACTATGACATCAGGCACACTGAGGAACACCAGGCACACTGAAACACTGCGGACATCAGGCACCTGGAACACCGACACGGCCTGCCACATCGGCACACTGAGAACATCGGGCACACTGAGGAACATCAGGCGGACTGAGACCTGAGAACATCAGGCGCTGGGAACACTGGGCGCATCAGGCACACTGGAACATCGCCGCGAACATCGGCGGACTGAGGAACACTGAGCACATCAGGCACATTGGGAACATCAGCCACACTGGGACAGCAGGCACACTGGGACATCAGGCGCACTGGGAACACTGAGCACATCAGGCACACTGAGGAACACTGCGAACATCGGGCCACTGAGAAGACTGAGAACATCAGGCACACTGAGAAGACTGAGAACATCAGGCACACTGAGAACACTGAGAACTTCAGGCACACTGAGAACACTGAGAATCAGGTAGCTGAGAACACTGAGCACATCAGCACACTGAGAACACTGAGAATGTCAGGCACACTGGGAACACTGCACACATCAGGCACACTGAGAAACGAGATATCAGGCACACTGAGAAGACTGACTTCGCACACTGAGAACATCAGCACACGGAGGAACATCAGGCACACTGGGAACACTGAGCACATCAGGCACACAGGGAACACTGAGCATCCGGCGCTGAAACATCGCACACTAGAACACTGCGCACATCGGCACACTGGGAACATCAGGCGCCTGAGTCTCAGGCGGACTGAGAACACTGAGACATCAGGCGGACTGAGAACACTGGCACATCGGGCACTGTGGGAACACTGAGCACATCAGGCACACTGAACCTGAGGAACAGCGGGCACTGTGGGACACTGAGCACATCAGGCACACTGAGAACACTGGAACAGCGGGCACACTGAACACTGGGGCACATCAGGCACCTGAGGAACACTGGGCACATCGGGCACACTGAGAACTGAG
>NW_025547927.1:17500-39463 GCF_905237065.1 Salmo salar | reverse complement strand
GCAGATGTCTTCCTGTTGTAACGGGGTTGTCAAATGGAGTAGACCACAGCAGCGAGGTTAGTGCTCATCGTTAATTTATTTGATCTGAACACTGAAACAAAGAAACAAGAAACGACAGCCAAAACAGTTCTGTCAGGTAAGAATTACTAAACAGAAATAAACCACCCGCAAAACCCAAAGGAAAACAGGTTGTTTTATATGGCTCCCAACAACAATATATACAATCCCTGATTGAGAGCCATACCAGGCCAAAACAAAGAAATACAAAAACATAGAAAAAGGACATAGAATGCTCAATTTAGTCACAGCCCTGGCCTAAAAATAGAGAATAAAACCCTAAATGGCCAGGGTGTGACACCTGCCTCCAATAGGGAGAGACATCCTGTTGACTACGTCTGTGATAACTGTAGATGAAACACACATATTATCGTGATGACTACGCCTGTGATAACTGTAGGACGAAACACAATATATTATCAAGCGTTGACTACGTTCAGATAACTGTAGGATGAAACACACATATTATACGTGATGACTACGTCTGTGATAACTGTAGGATGAAACACACATATTATCATGTTAACTACGTCTTCGTGATAACTGTAGGATGAAACACACATATTATCATGTTAACTCGTCTGCGTGATAACTGTAGGATGAAACACACATATTATCGTGATGACTACGTCTGTGATAACTGTAGGATGAAACACACATATATCGTGACTACGTCTGTGTGTTTTTCCAAGACAATAAATATCTCTCCGGGTTGAATTATTCTCAAAATCTGAGTAAGAATGATAAAACACAATCAGACTTGAATCTCCTAAAATATACATTTCAGCTGTAATCTATCAGAATAAATTAATCATTGTAAATCCCAAGTGGCACCCTATTCAATAAGGACCCTAGTCAACAGTGGGGACTATATGGGAATGAGTCACTGTATCCCAGGACACTGCTCTCCCTTGACCAGGCTGGAACATGCTCTGTGGAGGTGAAATTTGATTTAGACAGCCATTAGGTAATCATGCTCTTTAATCTCTTAGTGTGTGTGTGTGTGTGTGTGTGTGTGTGTGTGTGTGTGTGTGTGTGTGTGTGTGTGTGTGTGTGTGTGTGTGTGTGTGTGTGTGTGTGTGTGTGTGTGTGTGTGTGTGTGTGTGTGTGTGTGTGTGTGTGTCAGAGGAGGAAAGATGCTTAGATATAGATTCCTATAACTTGGTTCTGTGTACATTCTCATTTTAGGGTTTAGGGCTCTAGACTCCTAGAGAGGTTAGGGCTCTAGACTCCTAGAGGTTGGCTCCCTAGACTCCTCGGAGGGTTAGGTTTTAGGGCTCTAGACTCCTAGAGGTTAGGTTTGGGTCTCTAGACTCCTAGAGGGTTAGGTTTAGGGCTCTAGACTCCTATTAGAAGGTTAGGGGTCTAAAGTCCTAGAGGGTTAGGGCTCCAAACTCCTAGTGGGTTAGGGGTCTAGATTCCTAGAGGGTTAAGGTTAGGGCTCCTAAACTCCTAGTGGGTGGAATAGGAGCTCTAGATTCCTAGAGGGTTAGGGTTAGGGCTTTAGACTCCTAGAGGGTTAGGGCTCCTAGACTCCAAGAGGGTTAGGTTTAGGGCTCTAGACTCCTATTGGAAAGCGGTTAGGGCTCTAGATTCCTAGAGGGGTTAGGGTTAGGAGCTCCTAAACTCCTAGTGGTTAGGGCTCTGGGACTCCTAGGAGGGGTTAAAGTTAGGGCTCTAGACTCCTAGAGTGTTAAGGTTAGGGCTCTATGACTCCTAGAGGGGTTAGCTCTAGACTCCTAGAGGGTTAGGGCTCTAGACTCCTAGAGGTTGGGACTCTAGACTCCTAGAGGGTTAGGGCTCTAGACTCCTAGAGGTTAAGGTTAGGCTCTAGACTCCTAGAGGGTTAAGGTTAGGGCTCTAGACTCCCTAGAGGGTTAGGGCTCTAGACTCCTAGGGGTTAGGGCCTAGACTCCTAGAGGGTTAGGGCTCTAGACTACTAGAGGGTTAGGGTTAGGGCTCTAGACTCCTCAGAGGGTTAGGACTCCTAGACTCTAGTGGGTTAGGGCTCTAGATTCCTAGAGGTTAGGGCTCTAGACTCCTAGAGGGGTTGGGAGCCCTAGACTCCTAGAGGTTAGGTTTAGGGCTCTAGACTCCTAGAGGGTTAGGTTTAGGGCTCTAGACTCCTATTGGAAAGGGTTAGGGCTCTAGACTCCTAGAGGGTTAGGCTCTAGACTCCCTAGAGGGTTAGGAGTTAGGGCTCTAGACTCCTAGAGGGTTAGGGCTCTAAAGTCCTAGAGGGTTAGGGCTCTAAACTCCTAGTGGGTTAGGGCTCTAGATTCCTAGAGGGTTAGGGCTCTAGATTCCAAGAGGGTTAGGTTTAGGGCTCTAGACTCCTATTGGAAAGGGTTAGGGCTCTAAAGTCCTAGAGGGTTAGGGCTCTAAACTCCTAGTGGGTTAAGATTAGGGCTCTAGACTCCTAGGAGGGGTTAGGGTTTTAAACTCCCTAGAGGGTTAGGGCTCTGACTCCCTAGAGGGTTAGGGCTCTAGACTCCCTAGAGGGTTAAGGTTAGGGCTCTAGACTACTAGAGGGTTAGGCTCTAGACTCCTAGAGGGTTAAGGTTAGGGCTCTAGACAACTGGGGTTAGGGCTCTAGACTCCTAGAGGGTTAGGGCTCTAGACTACTAGAGGGTTAAGGGCTCTAGACTCCTAGAGGGTTAGGGCTCTAAACTCCCAGAGGGTTAGGGCTCTAGACTCCTAGAGGGTTAGGGCTCTAGACTACGAGGTTAGGGCTCTAGACTCCTAGGAGGTTAGGGCTCTAGACTCCCCAGAGGGTTAGGGCTCTAGACTCCTGGAGGGTTAGGGCTCTAGACTCCTAGAGGGTTAGGGCTCTAGACTACTAGAGGGTTAGGGCTCTAGACTCCTAGAGGGTTAGGGCTCTAGACTCCCTAGAGGGTTAGGGCTCTAGACTCCTAGAGGGTTAGGGCTCTGTGGACTCCTAGAGGGTTAGGGCTCTAGACTCCTAGAGATTAGGGGTCTAGACTCCTAGAGGCTTAGGGCTCTAGACTCCTAGAGGGTTAGGGGCTCTAGACTACTAGGAGGGGTAGCACTCAAATCCGTAGCCATGAAGTGCTTTGAAAGGATTGGTGTAATGGCTCCACATCAACACCATTATCCAAGAAACCCTGGACCCACTCCCATTTGCATACCGCCCCAACAGATCCACAGATGATGCAATCTCTATTGCACTCCACACTGCCCTTTCCCACCTGGACAAAGGAACACTTATGTGAGAATTCTGTTCATTGACTACAGCTCAGCGTTCAACACCATAGTGCCCTCAAGCTCATCACTAAGCTAAGGATCCTGGGACTAAACACCTCCCTCTGCAACTGGATCCTGGACTTCCTGACGGGCCGCCCCCGGTGGTGAGGGGTAGGTTGCAACACATCTGCCACGCTGATACTCAACTCTGGAGATCCCCAGGGGTGCGGACTCAGTCCCCTCCTGTACTCCCCTGTTCACCCACGACTGCATGGCCAGGCACGACTCCAACACCATCATAAGTTTGCAGACGACACAACAGTGGTTGGTCTGATCACCGACAACGACGAAGACGGCCTATAGGGAGGAAGTCAGGACCTGGCTGGGTGGTGCCAGAATAACAACCTATCCTCAACGCAACCAAGACTAAGGAGATGATTGTGGACTACAGGAAAAGGAAGACCGAGCACGCCCCCATTCTCATCGACGGGGCTTAGTGGAGCAGGTTGAGGAGCTTCGGTTCCTTGGTGTCCACATCAACAACAAACTGGAATGGTCCAAACAGCACCAAGACAGTTGTGAAGAGGGGTACGACAAAGCCTATTCCCCCTCAGGAAACTAAAAAGATTTGGCATCCGTCCTGAGGTCCCCTCAAAAGGTTCTACAGCTGCAACATCGAGCATCCTGACTGGTTGCATCACTGCCTGGTATGGCATCTCGGCCTCTGACCAAGGCACTACAGGGTGGTGAGTGGCCCAGTACATCACTGGGGCCAAGCTTCCTGCCATCCAGGACCTGTACACCATGCGGTGTCAGAGGAGTAGCCCTAAAAATTGTCAAAGACCCCAGCCACCCCAGTCATAGACTGTTCTCTCTACTACAGCATGGCAAGCGGTATCGGAGTGCCAAGTCTAGGACAAAAAGGCTTCTCAACAGTTTTTACCCCTAAGCGATAAGACTCCTGAACATTAACATTTACATTTAAGTCATTTAGCAGACGCTCTTATCCAGAGCGACTTACAAATTGGATGGTAATCAAATGGCTACCCGGACTATTTGCACTGTGTGCTCCCCCCCACCCCTCTTTTTACGCTGCCGCTACTCTCTGTTTATCATATATGCATAGTCACTTTAACCATATCTACATACTATCTCAATCAGCCTGACTAACCGGTGTCTGTATGTAGCCTCGCTACTTTTATAGCCTCGCTACTTTTATAGCCTCCTACTGTATATAGTCTCTCTACTGTATATAGCCTCTCTACTGTATATTGCCTCGCTACTGTATGTAGCCTCGCGTACTGTATGTAGCCTCGCTACTTTTATAGCCTTGCTACTGTATATAGCCTGTCTTTTTACTGTTGTTTTATTTCTTTACCTACCTATTGTTCACCTAATACCTTTTTTTGCACTATTGGTTAGAGCCTGTAAGTAAACATTTCACTGCTAAGGTCTACACCTGTTGTATTCAGCGCACGTGACAAATAAGCTTTGATTTGATTTGATTCTAGACTCCTAGAGGGTTAGGGCTCTAGACTCCTAGAGGGTTAGGGTTAGGGCTCTAGACTCCTAGAGGGGGTTAGGGCTCTAGACTCCTAGAGGGGTTATGGTTCTAGACTCCTAGAGGGTTAGGGCTCTAGACTCCTAGAGGTTAGGGCTCTAGACTCCTAGAGGGTTAGGGCTCTAGACTCCTAGAGGGTTAGAGTTAGGGCTCTAGACTCCTAGAGGGTTAGAGTTAGGGCTCTAGACTCCTAGAGGGTTAGGGCTCTAGACTCCTAGAGGGTTAGGGCTCTAGACTCCTAGAGGGTTAGGGCTCTAGACTCCTAGAGGGTTAGGGTTAGGGCTCTAGACTCCTAGAGGGTTAGGGCTCTAGACTCCTAGAGGGTTAGGGTTCTAGACTCCCTAGAGGGTTAGGGGTCTAGACTCCTAGAGGGTTAGGGTTTAGGCTCTAGACTCCTAGAGTGTTAGGCTCTAGACTCCTAGAGGGTTAGGGGTCTAGACTCCTAGAGGGTTAGGGCTCTAGACTCCTAGAGGGTTAGGGCTCTAGACTCCTAGAGGTTAGGGCTCTAGACTCCTAGAGGGTTGGGGTTAGGGCTCTAGACTCCTAGAGGGTTAGGGCTCTAGACTCCTAGAGGGTTAGGGCTCTAGACTCCTAGAGGGTTAGGAGTTAGGGCTCTTGACTCCTAGAGGTTAGGGCTCTAGACTCCTAGAGGTTAGGGCTCTAAATTCCTTGTGGAGAGGGTTAGGGTTAGGGCTCTAAATTCCTTGTGGAGAGGGTTAGGTTTAGTGCTCTAGAGGATGGAAACAAAAAAATGCCCTCATATGGGGAAAGTCACACATACTCACAAAATGCGCGCACACACACACACACACACACGCTACATAACTGTAATTTCATGGTTAACTCGCTGCTCAGTGATATTCATTGTGCCTCGCAACGCATGATGAGGAAGATGGAGAAAGATGCACTGTCACTATGTCCTAGATTGAACAGATTGCTACCTCCAGGAGCAATAAAAGAAGCTGATTTAATCTAAACAGTAAATCACCACATTATAACCATGTAATCACATTACTGTGGTAGCTTAGCGTTACTGAGTAATCACATTACTGTGGTAGCTTAGCGTTACTGTGTAATCACATTACTGTGGTAGCTTAGCGTTACTGTGTAATCACATTACTGTGGTAGCTTAGCGTTACTGAGTAATCACATTACTGTGGTAGCTTAGCGTTACTGAGTAATCACATTACTGTGGTAGCTTAGCGTTACTGAGTAATCACATTACTGTGGTAGCTTAAGCGTTACTGTGTAATCACATTACTGTGGTAGCTTAGCGTTACTGTGTAATCACATTACTGAGGTAGCTTAGCGTTACTGAGTAATCACATTACTGTGGTAGCTTAGCGTTACTGAGTAATCACATTACTGTGGTAGCTTAGCGTTACTGAGTAATCACATTACTGTGGTAGCTTAGCGTTACTGTGACATTTCATTGGCAAATTAAATTATGCTAGCCCAGTCAAAACATAACAACAATGATCTCCTCCACTGCTAGCCATGTTAGGCCTTTACCTACAGCAAGATAAATTACACTTAACAAACATGATATAAACTATGACAGACTCTTACTACTAACAGGAAGCTCAAACACCAAGGACAGGAAGTTCATCACAGAATACTTTACAGTACTTAGCCTCTGAAAAACCAAACTACCCCATCTATAGTGAAAGGAAGTGATCACTGAGAGGACGAAGTGACGCTCCATTAGCATTATATAATGAACAGTGTCGTTAGCATTATGTAATGAACAGTGTCATTAGCATTATATAATAAACAGTGTCGTTAGCATTATATAATGAACAGTGTCATTAGCATTATATAATAAGCAGTGTCGTTAGCATTATATAATTAACAGTGTCGTTAGCATTATATAATGAACAGTGTCATTAGCATTATATAATGAACAGTGTCGTTAGCATTATATAATAAACAGTGTCATTAGCATTATGTAATGAACAGTGTTATTAGCATTATATAATAAACAGTGTCGTTAGCATTATGTAATGAACAGTGTTATTAGCATTATATAATAAGCAGTGTCGTTAGCATTATGTAATGAACAGTGTCGTTAGCATTATATAATAAGCAGTGTCGTTAGCATTATATAATAAACAGTGTCATTAGCATTATATAATGAACAGTGTCGTTAGCATTATATAATAAACAGTGTCATTAGCATTATATAATAAACAGTGTCGTTAGCATTATATAATAAACAGTGTCGTTAGCATTATATAATAAACAGTGTCGTTAGCATTATATAATAAACAGTGTTGTTAGCATTACATAATGAACAGTGTCGTTAGCATTATATAATGAACAGTGTCGTCAGCATTATATAATGAACAGTGTCGTTAGCATTATATAATGAACAGTGTCGTTAGCATTATATAATAAACAGTGTCGTTAGCATTATATAATGAACAGTGTCGTTAGCATTATATAATAAACAGTGTCGTTAGCATTATATAATAAACAGTGTCGTTAGCATTATATAATAAACAGTGTCGTTAGCATTATATAATAAACAGTGTCGTTAGCATTATATAAGAAACAGTGTCGTTAGCATTATATAATAAACAGTGTCATTAGCATTATATAATGAACAGTGTTGTTAGCATTATATAATAAACTGTGTCGTTAGCATTATATAATAAACAGTGTCGTTAGCATTATATAATAAACAGTGTCGTTAGCATTATATAATGAACAGTGTCGTTAGCATTATATAATAAACAGTGTCGTTAGCATTATATAATGAACAGTGTCGTTAGCATTATATAATAAACAGTGTCGTTAGCATTATATAATGAACAGTGTCGTTAGCATTATATAATGAACAGTGTCGTTAGCATTATATAATAAACAGTGTCGTTAGCATTATATATTAAACAGTGTCGTTAGCATTATATAATGAACAGTGTCGTTAGCATTATATAATGAACAGTGTCGTTAGCATTATATAATGAACAGTGTCGTTAGCATTATATAATAAACAGTGTCGTTAGCATTATATAATGAACAGTGTCGTTAGCATTATATAATAAACAGTGTCGTTAGCATTATATAATGAACAGTGTCGTTAGCATTATATAATGAACAGTGTCGTTAGCATTATATAATAAACAGTGTCGTTAGCATTATATAATAAACAGTGTCGTTAGCATTATATAATAAACAGTGTCGAATGCGCTCCCATATGCTGGGCTACAGTAGCTCCGTCTTGCCCTCTGATTGGCCAGGTGGAATTGTCACCATATTGCTTACATCTATCCAACCCTCAGGTCTCCACAAGTGCATGAGGTAGGTGTAAGGGCCAGGGCTTGATTTGGGATTCAAAGGAGAGGCTCTTTCTCAATTTGTCTTTCTTTGATTCCTCACGTCCTCTCGCTTCGCCTCCCCTTTCAAAATGGATTAGAGGAGAATGCCAGATGTTCCTTGTCTCAAATCTTCTCTTTCGGTGTATTCTGAGGAGGTGAGGAGAGAGGAGGTGAGGAGAGAGGAGGTGAGGAGAAAGGAGGTGAGGAAGTGATGAGAGGGGAGGTGAGGATGTGAGGAGAGGGGAGGTGAGGATGTGAGGAGTGAGGAGGTGAGGAGAAAGGAGGCGAGGAAGATCATTTGAAAAAGAGTCACTCTCCCTCTCCCTCTCTCTCTTTCTCTCTTTCCCCTCTTCTTCTCTCCCGCTCTCGCTCTCTTTCTCTCTCTCCCTCTCCTCTCTCCTGTCTCTATCCCTCTCTCTCCCTCTCTTCCCTCTCTTTCTCTCTCTTTCTCTCTTTCCCCTCTTTCTCTCTCCCTCTCTCCCTCTCTCCCCTCTTCTTCTCTCCCGCTCTCGCTCTCTTTCTCTCTCTCCCCTCTCCTCTCTCTCCTTTCTCTATCCCTCTCTTCCCTTTCTTCCCTCTCTTTCTCTCTCTTTCTCTCTTTCCCCTCTTTCTCTCTCCCTCCTCCCTCTCTCCCCTCTTCTTCTCTCCCGCTCTCGCTCTCTTTCTCTCTCTCCCTCTCCTCTCTCTCTTTCTCTATCCATCTCTTCCCTTTCTTCCCCTCTCTTTCTCTCTCTTTCTCTCTTTCCCCCTCTTTCTCTCTCTCTCCCTCTCCCTCTCTCCTGTCTCTATCCCTCTCTCTCTCCCTCTCTTCCCTCTGTTTCTCTCTCTTTCTCTCTCTTTCCCCCTCCTTCTCTCTCTCCTCCCTCTCTCTCACCGAGATGTTTGACATTTACGTTGCAGCAGCTGCAGAATTTTAAGCCTGTTAGTAGGTCGCGCTACTTTAACCTCTCTGTGTCTCTCTCTCTCTCCACACACACACACACACACACACACACACACACACACACACACACACACACACACACACACACACACACACACACACACACACACACACACACACACACACACACACACACACACACACACACACACACACATGCACACACTGCATTGATCCCTGTATCTCTCAGAGATCTGCTAACTCAGTCAATTCCCCTGGAAAGTTGTATTTATCAACCTCTACCCATAATGTGGCACCAAAAGATTCTCAGACCTTTAGAAACAAGATTCTCTGGTCTGATGAAACCGAGATTGAACTCTTTGGCCTGAATGCCAAACGTCCCTTCTGGAGGAAACCTGGCTCCATCCCTACAGTGAAGTATGGTGGTGGCAGCATCATGCTGTGGGGATGTTTTTCAGCGGCAGGGACTGAGAGATTAGTCAGGATCGAGGGAAAGATGAACGGAGCAAAGTACTGAGAGATCCTTAATGAAAACCTGCTCCAGAGCACTCAGGACCTCAGACTGGGCGAAGGTTCACCTTCCAACAGGACAACGACCCTGAGCACAAAACCAAGACAACACAGGAGTGGCTTCGGGACAAGTCTCTGAATGTCCTTGAGTGGCCCAGCCAGAGCCCGGACTTGAACCCGATCAAACATCTCTGGAGAGAACTGAAAATAACTGTGCCGCGATGCTCCCCATCCAACCTGACAGAGCTTGTGATATTAGCAAACATTTCTAAAAAACTGTTTTTGCTTTGTTATTATGGGGTATTGTAGATTGATGAGGGGAAAAAATAATTAAATACATTTTAGAATAAGGCTGTAACGTAAAACCAAATGTGGAAAAAGTAAAGGGGTCTGAATACTTTCCAAATGCACTGTATAGTGCACTACTTGTAACCCCATGAGCCCTAGTCAAAAGTAGTGCACTATAAAGGGAATATGGTACCATTTGGGACATGACACAGTATGACCGCTATAATGCCGCATTCATGTGTTTCACACAGAGATTAGTGTTCTAGTTTAACTCTGAGAAATGTTGAACCAGAAAGACATTGCCTCGGGGGAGTGGAGGGAGGGTAGCCTCTTCAGAGTAAGGGCTCAGAAAGACATTGCCTCGGGGGAGTGGAGGGAGGGTAGCTCTTCAGAGTAAGGGTTCAATATTTTGATGTGTTTTATTTTTCTTTGAGGTTTGCAACCCATTTATTCTTGTAATTGACTTCATCGCTCTTCTTTGAAACGACTGGAAACTCAGTCAAAGTCAAAAGGCTGTTTTAAAAGATAATATCGTTCTTTATTTCAGTTAGTTATAATTCCTTTTCTGATTATCTCTTCCTCACAGACTTCTGTCATAGTTATATTAAGAGATTACGTTGTTTTGGCTTTGCAATTAGAAGAGACAGATGGAAGAAAACCAGATCAATATTCTGAAAAACTGTTCTGCTGTGATAAGACGACGCTACACCATTCCCTAGTACACCATTCCCTAGTGCACCATTCCCTAGTACACCATTCCCTAGTGCACCATTCCCTAGTGCACCATTCCTAGTACACCATTCCCTAGTACACCATTCCCTAGTACACCATTCCCTAGTACACCATTCCCTAGTGCACCATTCCCTAGTACACCATTCCCTAGTACACCATTCCCTAGTGCACCATTCCCTAGTACACCATTCCCTAGTACACCATTCCCTAGTGCACCATTCCCTAGTACACCATTCCCTAGTACACCATTCCCTAGTGCACCATTCCCTAGTACACCATTCCCCAATACACTATTCCCTGTACACCATTCCCTAGTACACCATTCCCTGTACACCATTCCCTAGTACACCATTCCCTAGTACACCATTCCCTAGTGCACCATTCCCCAATACACCATTCCCTGTACACCATTCCCCAGTACACCATTCCCCAGTACATCATTCCCCAGTACACCATTCCCCAGTACACCATTCCCCAATACACCATTCCCTAATACACCATTCCCTAGTGCACCATTCCCCAATACACCATTCCCCAGTGTAGCATTCCCTGTACACCATTCCCTAGTACACCATTCCCCCAATACACCATTCCTAATACACCATTCCCTAGTACACCATTCCCCCAATACACCATTCCCTAATACACCATTCCCTAGTGCACCATTCCCCAATACACCATTCCCTGTACACCATTCCCTAGTACACCATTCCCTGAACACCATTCCCCAATACACCATTCCCCAGTGCAGCATTCCCTGTACACCATTCCCTAGTACACCATTCACTAGTACACCATTCCCTAGTGCACCATTCCCTGTACACCATTCCCTAGTACACCATTCCCTAATACACCATTCCCTAGTACACCATTCACTAGTACACCATTCCCTGGTACACCATTCCCCAATACACCATTCCCTGTACACCATTCCCTAGTTACACCATTCCCCAATACACCATTCCCTGTACACCATTCCCTAGTACACCATTCCCCAATACACCATTCCCTAGTACACCATTCCCCAATACACCATTCCCCAGTACACCATTCCCCAATACACCATTCCCCAATACACCATTCCCTAGTACACCATTCTCCAGTACACCATTCCCTGTACACCATTCCCTAGTACACCATTCCCCAATACACCATTCCCTAGTACACCATTCCTTAGTGCACCATTCCCTAGTGCACCATTCCCTAGTGCACCATTCCCTAGTACACCATTCCCTGTACACCATTCCCTGTACACCATTCCCTAGTACACCACTCCCTAGTACACCATTCCCTGTACACCATTCCCTGTACACCATTCCCTAGTACACCATTCCCTAGTACACCATTCCCCAATACACCATTCCTTAGTACACCATTCCCTAGTACACCATTCCCCAATACACCATTCCTTAGTACACCATTCCCCAATACACCATTCCCTAATACACCAAATTCACCATTCCCTAGTACACCATTCCCTAGTACACCATTCCCCAATACACCATTCCCTAGTACACCATTCCCTAGTACACCATTCCCTAGTACACCATTCCCTAGTACACCATTCACCAATACACCATTCCCCAATACACCATTCCCTAGTACACCATTCCCTAGTACACCATTCACTAATACACCACTCCATAGTACACCATTCCCTAATACACCACTCCATAGTACACCATTCCCTAATACACCACTCCATAGTACACCATTCCCTAATACACCATTCCATAGTACACCATTCCCTAGTACACCATTCCCTAGTACACCATTCCCCAATACACCATTCCCTAATACACCATTCCCTAATACATCATTCCCCAATACATCATTCCCTAGTACACCATATCCTAGTACACCATTCCCTAGTACACCATTCCCTAGTGCACCATTCCACACTACACCATTCCCTAGTGCACCATTACCTAGTACACCATTCCCTAGTACACCATTCCCTAGTACACCATTCCTTAGTACACCATTCCCTAGTGCACCATTCCCTAGTGCACCATTCCCTAGTACACCATTCACTAGTACACCATTCCCTAGTGCACCATTCCCTCGTACACCATTCCCTAGTGCACCATTCCCTAGTACACCATTCACTAGTACACCATTCCCTGTACACCATTCCCTAGTACACCATTCCCTAGTACACCATTCACTAGTACACCATTCCCTGTATACCATTCCCTCGTACACCATTCCCTAGTACACCATTCCCTAGTGCACCATTCCCCAATACACCATTCCCTAGTGCACCATTCCCTAGTACACCATTCTCTAGTACACCATTCCCTAGTACACCATTCTCTAGTACACCATTCCCTAGTACACCATTCCCTAGTACACGATTCCCTAGTGCACCATTCCACACTACACCATTCCCTAGTGCACCATTCCCTAGTACACCATTCACTAGTACACCATTCCCTGTATACCATTCCCTCATACACCATTCCCTAGTGCACCATTCCCTCGTACACCATTCCCTAGTACTCCATTCCTTAGTGCACCATTCCCTAGTACCCCATTCCCTAGTACACCATTCCCTGGTGCACCATTCCTTAGTACACCATTCCCGAGTACCCCATTCCCTAGTACACCATTCCCTAGTACACCATTCCCTAGTGCACCATTCCCTAGTACACCATTCCCTAGTACACCATTCCCTAGTGCACCATTCCCTAGTGCACCATTCCCTAGTACACCATTCACTAGTACACCATTCCCTGTATACCATTCCCTCGTACACCATTCCCTAGTGCACCATTCCCTCGTACACCATTCCCTAGTGCACCATTCCCTAGTGCACCATTCCCTAGTACACCATTCTCTAGTACACCATTCCCTGTATACCATTCCCTCGTACACCATTCACTAGTACACCATTCCCTGGTACACCATTCCCTGTACACCATTCCCTAGTACACCATTCCCTAGTGCACCATTCCCTAGTACACCATTCCCTAGTACACCATTCCTTAGTGCACCATTCCTTGGTACACCATTCCCTGGTACACCATTCCCTAGTACACCATTCCTTGGTACACCATTCCCTAGTACACCATTCCCTAGTACATCATTCCTTGGTACACCATTCCTAGTACACCATTCCCTAGTACATCATTCCTTGGTACACCATTCCCTAGTACACCATTCCTTAGTACACCATTCCCTAGTACACCATTCCCTAGTACACCATTCCCTAGTACACCATTCCCTAGTACACCATTCCTTAGTACACCATTCCCTAGTACACCATTCCCTAGTACACCATTCCCTAGTGCACCATTCCCCAATACACCATTCCCTAGTACACCATTCCCTAGTACACCATTCCCTAGTACACCATTCCTTAGTACACCATTCCCTAGTACCCCATTCCCTAGTGCACCATTCCCTAGTGCACCATTCCCTAGTACACCATTCTCTAGTACACCATTCCCTAGTACACCATTCCTTAGTACACCATTCCTAGTACACCATTCCCTAGTACACCATTCCCTAGTGCACCATTCCCCAATACACCATTCCCTAGTACACCATTCCCTAGTACACCATTCCTTAGTACACCATTCCCTAGTGCACCATTCCCTAGTGCACCATTCCCTAGTACACCATTCACTAGTACACCATTCCCTGTATACCATTCCCTCGTACACCATTCCCTAGTGCACCATTCCCTCGTACACCATTCCCTAGTGCACCATTCCCTAGTGCACCATTCCCTAGTACACCATTCTCTAGTACACCATTCCCTGTATACCATTCCCTCGTACACCATTCACTAGTACACCATTCCCTGGTACACCATTCCCTGTACACCATTCCCTAGTACACCATTCCCTAGTGCACCATTCCCTAGTACACCATTCCCTAGTACACCATTCCTTAGTGCACCATTCCTTGGTACACCATTCCCTGGTACACCATTCCCTAGTACACCATTCCTTGGTACACCATTCCCTAGTACACCATTCCCTAGTACATCATTCCTTGGTACACCATTCCCTAGTACACCATTCCCTAGTACATCATTCCTTGGTACACCATTCCCTAGTACACCATTCCTTAGTACACCATTCCCTAGTACACCATTCCCTAGTACACCATTCCCTAGTACACCATTCCCTAGTACACCATTCCTTAGTACACCATTCCCTAGTACACCATTCCCTAGTACACCATTCCCTAGTGCACCATTCCCCAATACACCATTCCCTAGTACACCATTCCCTAGTACACCATTCCCTAGTACACCATTCCTTAGTACACCATTCCCTAGTACCCCATTCCCTAGTGCACCATTCCCTAGTGCACCATTCCCTAGTACACCATTCTCTAGTACACCATTCCCTAGTACACCATTCCTTAGTACACCATTCCCTAGTACACCATTCCCTAGTACACCATTCCCTAGTACACCATTCCCTAGTACACCATTCCTTAGTACACCATTCCCTAGTGCACCATTCCCTAGTGCACCATTCCCTAGTGCACCATTCCCTAGTGCACTACTCCTTAGCCCATAGAGCTCTGCACCTTAGAATTAAAGGTGCTATCTAGAACCTTAAAGGGTTCTTCGGCTGTTCCCATCGGAAAACCCTTTGAAGAACCCTTTTTGGTTCCAAGTAGAACCCTTTTTGGTTCCAAGTAGAACCCTTTTTGGTTCCAAGTAGAACCCTTTTGGGTTGTATGTATAACCCGTTCTTCAGAGGGTTCTACCGGGGAACCAAACAGGGTTTTCCCTATGGGGACAGCCGAAGAACCCTTTTGAAACTAAAACTGTGGTCAAAAGTAGTGCACTATGCAGGGTAAAGGGTGCCATTTGGGACTTAACCCCAATGTGTGCTTGGTGTTGCATGATTCATTTATCTCTCTAGCTCTAGAATGCCGAAGACACGTCACTGATAAACCGTATTCTACACAACACCATACACTGTTCAGGAACAATGACAGTTTCTCTGTTTGAAAATACAAACCCAGTAAATCAGGTGTCTAACGTCTGATACAGAGGACTGGTGTTAGGGACACAGGGGATAAATCAGTAATATTAATACATACAGTTCCTTCAGAAAGGATTCATACCCTTTTTACTTATTCTTTACATGGAGGGAGGATGGAGAGAGAGGGAGAGGGGGTGGAAGGAGGAGGAGAGAGTGAGAGGGGGACGGAGGGAGGAGGGAGAGAGTGAGAGGGAGAGGGGATGGAGGGAGAGAATTTGAGAGGGAGAGGGGGTGGAAGGAGGAGGGAGGAGTGAGAGGGAGAGGGGGATGGAGGGAGGAGGGAGGAGTGAGAGGGAGAGAGGTTGGAGGGAGGAGGGAGGAGGGAGAGGGAGAGGGAGATGGAGGGAGGAGGGAGAGAGTGAGAGGGGGATGGATGGAGGAGGGAGGAGGGAGAGGGGATGGAGGGAGGAGGGAGAGAGTGAGAGGGAGAGGGGGATGGAGGGAGGAGGGAGGAGTGAGAGGGAGAGAGGTATGGAGGGAGGAGGGAGGAGGGAGAGGGAGGAGGGAGATGGAGGGAGGAGGGAGAGAGTGAGAGGGGGGATGGATGGAGGAGGGAGGAGGGAGAGGGGGGATGGAGGGAGGAGGGAGAGAGTGAGAGGGGATGGATGAGGAGGGAGGAGGGAGAGGGGGATGGAGGGAGGAAGGAGGAGGGAGAGAGGGAGAGGGGGATGGATGGAGGAGGGAGGAGGGAGAGGGGGATGGAGGGAGGAGGGAGAGAGTGAGAGGGGATGGATGGAGGAGGGAGGAGGGAGAGGGGGATGGAGGGAGGAAGGAGGAGGGAGAGAGTGAGAGGGGGATGGATGGAGGAGGGAGGAGGGAGAGGGGGATGGAGGGAGGAGGGAGAGAGTGAGAGGGGGATGGAGGGAGGAGGGAGAGGGGGATGGAGGGAGGAGGGAGGAGGGAGAGAGGGAGAGGGGGATGGAGGGAGGAAAGGAGGGTGATAAAATATGTTTTTTTGGCTCTCTACATTCAGCACCATCTGGTGAGGCATTAGGATGTTTCCTAAACAGGAGGAGAGAACAAGAGCCTGGAGCTCAAGTCAACACTGTCACTGTGGTTTGGTGGGAGGTCTTTCTGGGGGGGGGATTGTGGAAGCTACTACCATCATGCCTTAATAACTGCTTGGGCCGTGTGGGTAATGTCAGATTCTATGCATAGTAGCTGACAAGAAGAACAGTTACGAAAAAAAGTATTTTATATCTGCTCACTTTGTTGCTCCCACCTTTCCCCTCTCTCTCCCTCCTCTACGCTCTCTCTCCCTCCTCTACCCCCTCTCTCCCTCTACCCTCTCTCTCCCACCTATCTACTCTCTCTCCCTCCTCTACCCTCTCTCTCCCTCCTCTACCCTCTCTCTCCCACCTATCTACTCTCTCTCCCTCCTCTACCCTCTCTCTCCCACCTATCTACTCTCTCTCCCTCCTCTACCCTCTCTCTCCCACCTATCTACTCTCTCTCCCTCCTCTACCATCTCTCTCTCTCCTCTACCCTCTCTCTCCCTCCTATCCCCTCTCTCTCCCTCCTCTACCATCTCTCTCTCTCCTCTACCCTCTCTCTCCCTCCCCTGCCCTCTCTCTCCCACATATCCCGTCTCTCTCCCACCTATCTACTCTCTCTCCCTCCTCTACCCTCTCTCTCACTCGTCTACCCTCTCTCTCCCTCGTCTACCCTCTCTCTCCCTCGTCTACCCTCTCCCTCCCTCCCTCCCTCCCTCCTCTACCCTCTCTCTCCCACCAATCCCCTCTCTCTCCCACCTATCCCCTCTCTCTCCCTCGTCTACCCTCTCTCTCCCTCCTCTACCCTCTCAACCCCTCGTCTACCCTCTCCCACCCTCCCGCCTCCCACCCTCCCTCCCTCCTCTACCCTCTCTCTCCCACCAATCCCTCTCTCTCCCACCTATCCCCTCTCTCTCCCACATATCCCGTCTCTCTCCCTCCTCTACCCTCTCTCTCCCACCTATCCCCTCTCTCTCCCTCCTCTACCCTCTCTCTCCCTCGTCTACCCTCTCTCTCCCTCCTATCCCCTCTCTCCCTCGTCTACCCTCTCTCTCCCACCTATCCCCTCTCTCTCCCACCTATCCCTCTCTCTCCCTCGTCTACCCTCTCTCTCCCTCCTCTACCCTCTCACCCCTCGTCTACCCTCTCCCTCCCTCCTCTACCCTCTCTCTCCCTCCTATCCCCTCTCTCTCCCACCTATACCCTCTCTCTCCCTCCTCTACCCTCTCTCTCCCTCCTATCCCCTCTCTCTCCCACCTATCTACTCTCTCTCCCTCCTCTACCCTCTCTCTCACTCGTCTACCCTCTCTCTCCCTCCTCTACCCTCTCTCTCCCTCCTCTACCCTCTCAACCCCTCGTCTACCCTCTCCCTCCCTCCCTCCCCTCCTCTACCCTCTCTCTCCCACCAATCCCCTCTCTCTCCCACCTATCCCCTCTCTCTCCCTCGTCTACCCTCTCTCTCCCTCCTCTACCCTCTCAACCCCTCGTCTACCCTCTCCCTCCCTCCCTCCCTCCTCTACCCTCTCTCTCCCACCAATCCCCTCTCTCTCCCACCTATCCCCTCTCTCTCCCACCTATCCCCTCTCTCTCCCACCTATCCTCTCTCGCTCCCTCCTCTACCCTCTCTCCCTCCTCTACCCTTTCTCTCCCTCGTCTCACCCTCTCTCCCTCCTATCCCCTCTCTCTCCCACCTATCCCCTCTCTCTCCCTCGTCTACCCTCTCTCTCCCACCTATCCCCTCTCTCTCCCACCTATCCCCTCTCTCTCCCTCGTCTACCCTCTCTCTCCCACCTATCCCCTCTCTCTCCCACCTATCCCCTCTCTCTCCCTCGTCTACCCTCTCTCTCCCACCTCTACCCTCTCTCTCCCACCTATCCCCTCTCTCTCCCTCCTATCCCCTCTCTCTCCCACCTATCCCCTCTCTCTCCCACCTCTACCCTCTCTCTCCCTCCTATCCCCTCTCTCTCCCACCTATCCCCTCTCTCTCCCACCTCTACCCTCTCTCTCCCTCCTATCCCCTCTCTCTCCCACCTCTACCCTCTCTCTCCCACCTATCCCCTCTCTCTCCCACCTCTACCCTGTCATAGTTTTGATGTCTTCACTATTATTCTACAATGTAGAAAATAGTAAAAATAAAGAAAAACCCTTGAATGAGTAGGTGTCTCCAAACTTTTGACTGGTATTGAATATATATATATATATATATATATATATATATATATATATATATATATATATATATATATATATATATATATATATATATATATATATATTTTGGAACTCAGTCAGGGAGACCATGGGTAGTTGGTGTCTGTAATGCAGGGAGACCATGGGTAGTTGGTGTCTGTAATGCAGGGAGACCATGGGTAGTTGGTGTCTGTAATGCAGGGAGACCATGGGTAGTTGGTGTCTGTAATGCAGGGAGACCATGGGTAGTTGGTGTCCGTAAAGCAGGGAGACCATGGGTAGTTGGTGTCTGTAATGCAGGGAGACCATGGGTAGTTGGTGTCTGTAACGCAGGGAGAGCATGGGTAGTTGGTGTCCGTAAGCAGGGAGACCATGGGTAGTTGGTGTCCGTAAAGCAGGGAGGCCATGGGTAGTTGCTGTCTGTAATGCAGGGAGACCATGGGTAGTTGGTGTCTGTAAAGCAGGGAGACCATGGGTAGTTGGTGTCTGTAAAGCAGGGAGACCATGGGTAGTTGTTGTCTGTAAAGCAGGGAGGCCATGGGTAGTTGCTGTCTGTAATGCAGGGAGACCATGGGTAGTTGGTGAGAACAAGGGAGTTGGTTGAGAGAGAGAGATTTACAGAGAGAGAGAGAGAGAGAGAGAGAGAGAGACGGGGAGAGACGAGAGGAAGAGAGAGGGAGAGAGAGAGATGGGGAGAGACGGAAGGAAGAGAGAGAGAGACGGGGATAGACGGAAGGAAGAGAGAGAGAGACGAGAGAGAGAGACGGGGAGAGACGAGAGGAAGAGAAAGAGAGAGAGAGACGGGGAGAGACGAGAGAGAGAGAGACGGGGAGACGGGGAGAGACGAGAGGAAGAGAGAGAGACGGGGAGAGACGGAAGGAAGAGAGAGAGAGAGAGACGGGGAGAGACGAGAGGAAGAGAAGAGAGAGAGAGACGGGGAGAGACGAGAGAGAGAGAGACGGGGAGACGGGGAGAGACGAGAGGAAGAGAAAGAGAGAGAGAGACGGGGAGAGACGAGAGAGAGAGAGACGGGGAGACGGGGAGAGACGAGAGGAAGAGAGAGAGACGGGAGAGACGGAAGGAAGAGAGAGAGAGAGACGGGGAGAGACGAGAGAGAGAGAGAGACGGGGAGAGACGAGAGGAAGAGAGAGAGAGAGAGACGGGGAGAGATGAGAGAGAGAGAGAGACGGGGAGAGACGGAAGGAAGAGAGAGAGGAGAGGAGAGGGGAGATTCGATGCCTGGCCTTTTAACAGAATGACAGGGTGTCGGTCTGCTCTGATGAAGGGCTATAAGAGGCTGAAGTAGGAAGCAGTGACTCGGCTGATTTGGTTTCTGGATTGTTTTATTTCGATTTATTAGGATCCCCATTAGCTGTCGCTAATAGCAACAGCTAGGCTGACTTGGGCACCGACAACCAACAAAAATGCATTACAGACAAAATACAATTGACATACATTTAAAAACATGAACGTGGTGTGTGTGTGTGTGTGTGTGTGTGTGTGTGTGTGTGTGTGTGTGTGTGTGTGTGTGTGTGTGTGTGTGTGTGTGTGTGTGTGTGTGTGTGTGTGTTGTGCGTGTGCGTTTGTGTGCATCTCTCAGTTCCACACCACCCCTGACCTGAGATCAGTGTTGTCTTCAACACACTCTCTGTCCTCAACTTAACCTTCGAGTTGTTTCTGCTTTAAACCTATCCCAAACCTTCAAATCAAAATGTTTTTTAATCACATGTGCTGCATACAACAGGTGTAGTAGACCTCACAGTGAAATGCTGAATACAACAGGTGTAGTAGACCTCACAGTGAAATGCTGAATACAACAGGTGTAGTAGACCTCACAGTGAAATGCTGAATACAACAGGTGTAGTAGACCTTACAGTGAAATGCTGAATACAACAGGTGTAGTAGACCTCACAGTGAAATGCTGAATACAACAGGTGTAGTAGACCTCACAGTGAAATGCTGAATACAACAGGTGTAGTAGACCTCACAGTGAAATGCTGAATACAACAGGTGTAGTAGACCTCACAGTGAAATGCTGAATACAACAGGTGTAGTAGACCTTACAGTGAAATGCTGAATACAACAGGTGTAGTAGACCTCACAGTGAAATGCTGAATACAACAGGTGTAGTAGACCTCACAGTGAAATGCTGAATACAACAGGTGTAGTAGACCTCACAGTGAAATGCTGAATACAACAGGTGTAGTAGACCTCACAGTGAAATGCTGAATACAACAGGTGTAGTAGACCTCACAGTGAAATGCTGAATACAACAGGTGTAGTAGACCTCACAGTGAAATGCTGAATACAACAGGTGTAGTAGACCTTACAGTGAAATGCTGAATACAACATGTGTAGACCTCACAGTGAAATGCTGAATACAACAGGTGTAGTAGACCTCACAGTGAAATGCTGAATACAACAGGTGTAGTAGACCTCACAGTGAAATGCTGAATACAACAGGTGTAGTAGACCTCACAGTGAAATGCTGAATACAACAGGTGTAGTAGACCTCACAGTGAAATGCTGAATACAACAGGTGTAGTAGACCTCACAGTGAAATGCTGAATACAACAGGTGTAGTAGACCTCACAGTGAAATGCTGTGTTACGGTACAGAGTCAATGTGGAGGCTATATACAGGGGGTACCGGTACAGAGTCAATGTGGAGGCTATATACAGGGGGTACCAGTACAGAGTCAATGTGGAGGCTGTATACAGGGGGTACCGGTACAGAGTCAATGTGGAGGCTATATACAGGGGGTACCGGTACAGAGTCAATGTGGAGGCTATATACAGGGGGTACCGGTACAGAGTCAATGTGGAGGCTATATACAGGGGGTACCGGTACAGAGTCAATGTGGAGGCTATATACAGGGGGTACCGGTACAGAGTCAATGTGGAGGCTATATACAGGGGGTACCAGTACAGAGTCAATGTGGAGGCTATATACAGGGGGTACCGGTACAGAGTCAATGTGGAGGCTGTATACAGGGGGTACCGGTACAGAGTCAATGTGGAGGCTATATACAGGGGGTACCAGTACAGAGTCAATGTGGAGGCTATATACAGGGGGTACTGGTACAGAGTCAATGTGGAGGCTATATACAGGGGGTACCAGTACAGAGTCAATGTGGAGGCTATATACAGGGGGTACTGGTACAGAGTCAATGTGGAGGCTATATACAGGGGGT
>NW_025547927.1:0-12500 GCF_905237065.1 Salmo salar | reverse complement strand
CCTCTCCTCTCCTCTACCGGTCCTCTCCTCTACAGGTCCTCTCCTCTACAGGTCCTCTCCTCTACAGGTCCCCTCCTCTACAGGTCCTCTCCTCTACAGGTCCTCTCCTCTCCTCTACAGGTCCTCTCCTCTCCTCTACAGGTCCTCTCCTCTACAGGTCCTCTCCTCTCCTCTACAGGTCCTCTCCTCTACAGGTCCTCTCCTCTCCTCTACAGGTCCTCTCCTCTACAGGTCCTCTCCTCTACAGGTCCTCTCCTCTAAATGTCCTGTCCTCTACAGGTCCTCTCCTCTACAGGTCCTCTCCTCTACAGGTCCTCTCCTCTACAGGTCCTCTCCTCTAAATGTCCTCTCCTCTAATTGTCCTCTCCTCTACAGGTCCTCTCCTCTACAGGTCCTCTCCTCTACAGGTCCTCTCCTCTACAGGTCCTCTCCTCTACAGGTCCTCTCCTCTACAGGTCCTCTCCTCTACAGGTCCTCTCCTCTACAGGTCCTCTCCTCTACAGGTCCTCTCCTCTCCTCTACAGGTCCTCTCCTCTCCTCTACAGGTCCTCTCCTCTACAGGTCCTCTCCTCTACAGGTCCTCTCCTCTCCCTCTACAGGTCCTCTCCTCTCCTCTACAGGTCCTCTCCTCTACAGGTCCTCTCCTCTACCGGTCCTCTCTCTCCTCTACAGGTCCTCTCCTCTCCTCTACAGGTCCTCTCCTCTCCTCTACAGGTCCCCTCCTCTACAGGTCCTCTCCTCAACAGGTCCTCTCCTCAACAGGTCCTCTCCTCACAGGTCCTCTCCTCTACAGGTCCTCTCCTCTCCTCTACCGGTCCTCTCCTCTACAGGTCCTCTCCTCTACAGGTCCTCTCCTCTACAGGTCCCCTCCTCTACAGGTCCTCTCCTCTACAGGTCCTCTCCTCTCCTCTACAGGTCCTCTCCTCTCCTCTACAGGTCCTCTCCTCTACAGGTCCTCTCCTCTCCTCTACAGGTCCTCTCCTCTACAGGTCCTCTCCTCTACAGGTCCTCTCCTCTCCTCTACAGGTCCTCTCCTCTACAGGTCCTCTCCTCTACAGGTCCTCTCCTCTAATTGTCCTCTCCTCTCCTCTAATTGTCCTCTCCTCTACAGGTCCTCTCCTCTACATGTCCTCTCCTCTACAGGTCCTCTCCTCTACAGGTCCTCTCCTCTCCTCTACAGGTCCTCTCCTCTAAATGTCCTCTCCTCTAATTGTCCTCTCCTCTACAGGTCCTCTCCTCTACAGGTCCCTCTCCTCTACAGGTCCTCTCCTCTAAATGTCCTGTCCTCTACAGGTCCTCTCCTCTACAGGTCCTCTCCTCTACAGGTCCTCTCCTCTACAGGTCCTCTCCTCTAAATGTCCTCTCCTCTAATTGTCCTCTCCTCTACAGGTCCTCTCCTCTACAGGTCCTCTCCTCTACAGGTCCTCTCCTCTAAATGTCCTGTCCTCTACAGGTCCTCTCCTCTACAGGTCCTCTCCTCTACAGGTCCTCTCCTCTACAGGTCCTCTCCTCTAAATGTCCTCTCCTCTAATTGTCCTCTCCTCTACAGGTCCTCTCCTCTACAGGTCCTCTCCTCTACAGGTCCTCTCCTCTACAGGTCCTCTCCTCTCCTCTACAGGTCCTCTCCTCTACAGGTCCTCTCCTCTACAGGTCCTCTCCTCTACAGGTCCTCTCCTCTCCTCTACAGGTCCCCCCCTCCTCTACAGGTCCTCTCCTCTCCTCTACAGGTCCTCTCCTCTACAGGTCCTCTCCTCTACAGGTCCTCTCCTCTCCTCTACAGGTCCTCTCCTCTACAGGTCCTCTCCTCTACAGGTCCTCTCCTCTACAGGTCCCTCTCCTCTACAGGTCCTCTCCTCTACAGGTCCTCTCCTCTCCTCTACAGGTCCTCTCCTCTCCTCTACAGGTCCTCTCCTCTACAGGTCCTCTCCTCTCCTCTACCGGTCCTCTCCTCTACAGGTCCTCTCCTCTACAGGTCCTCTCCTCTACAGGTCCCCTCCTCTACAGGTCCTCTCCTCTACAGGTCCTCTCCTCTACAGGTCCCCTCCTCTACAGGTCCCCTCCTCTACCGGTCCTCTCCTCTCCTCTACAGGTCCTCTCCTCTACAGGTCCTCTCCTCTACAGGTCCTCTCCTCTACAGGTCCTCTCCTCTACCGGTCCTCTCCTCTCCTCTACCGGTCCTCTCCTCTCCTCTACAGGTCCTCTCCTCTACAGGTCCTCTCCTCTACAGGTCCTCTCCTCTACAGGTCCTCTCCTCTACCGGTCCTCTCCTCTCCTCTACCGGTCCTCTCCTCTCCTCTACAGGTCCTCTCCTCTACAGGTCCTCTCCTCTACAGGTCCTCTCCTCTCCTCTACAGGTCCCCTCCTCTACAGGTCCTCTCCTCTCCTCTACAGGTCCTCTCCTCTACAGGTCCTCTCCTCTACCGGTCCTCTCCTCTCCTCTACCGGTCCTCTCCTCTCCTCTACAGGTCCTCTCCTCTACAGGTCCTCTCCTCTACCGGTCCTCTCCTCTCCTCTACAGGTCCTCTCCTCTCCTCTACAGGTCCTCTCCTCTACAGGTCCTCTCCTCAACAGGTCCTCTCCTCTACCGGTCCTCTCCTCTCCTCTACAGGTCCTCTCCTCTACAGGTCCTCTCCTCTACAGGTCCTCTCCTCTACAGGTCCTCTCCTCTCCTCAACAGGTCCTCTCCTCTACCGGTCCTCTCCTCTCCTCTACAGGTCCTCTCCTCTACAGGTCCTCTCCTCTACAGGTCCTCTCCTCTACAGGTCCTCTCCTCTCCTCTACAGGTCCTCTCCTCTACAGGTCCTCTTCTCTACCGGTCCTCTCCTCTCCTCTACCGGTCCTCTCCTCTCCTCTACAGGTCCTCTCCTCTACAGGTCCTCTCCTCTACCGGTCCTCTCCTCTCCTCTACAGGTCCTCTCCTCTCCTCTACAGGTCCTCTCCTCTACAGGTCCTCTCCTCTACAGGTCCTCTCCTCTAAATGTCATCTCCTCAACAGGTCCTCTTCTCTTCCTTTATAGTAGAGTACCAGACTAGGGTCTTTGTATATTCAATGCTTGATATGGGCTGTGACCTTAATCCTACCCCTTAGCTGTGTGTGTGTGTCAGTCTATGGGATTAGGATACGGGGTTAGGATACAAACCCTGTTTAGGGTACAGGGGAAGTGTAGGGGTTAGGATACAAACCCAGTTTAGGGTAAGGATTTGGATACGCACCTGGATTAGTGTACAGGGGAAGTGTAGAAATTAGGATACGAACCCAGTTTAGGGTAAGGGGTAGGAATTAGGATACGAAACCAGTTTAGGGTAAGAGGTAGGAATTAGGATACGAAACCAGTTTAGGGTAAGGGGTAGGAATTAGGATACGAAACCAGTTTAGGGTAAGGGGTAGGAATTAGGATACGAAACCAGTTTAGGGTAAGAGGTAGGAATTAGGATACGAAACCAGTTTAGGGTAAGGGGTAGGAATTAGGATACGAAACCAGTTTAGGGTAAGGGGTAGGAATTAGGATACGAAACCAGTTTAGGGTAAGGGGTAGGAATTAGGATACGAAACCAGTTTAGGGTAAGGGGTAGGAATTAGGATACGAAACCAGTTTAGGGTAAGAGGTAGGAATTAGGATACGAAACCAGTGTAGGGTAAGAGGTAGGAATTAGGATACGAAACCAGTGTAGGGTAAGAGGTAAGGGTTAGGATGTGAACCCGGATTAGGGTAAGGGGTAAGGGTTAGGATGCGAACCCGGATTAGGGTAAGGGGGTAAGGGTTAGGATGCGAACCCGGATTAGGGTAAGGGGTAAGGGTTAGAATATGAACCCAGTTTAAGGTAAGAGGTAAGGGTTAGGATGTGAACCCGGATTAGGGTAAGGGGTAAGGGTTAGGATGCGAACCCGGATTAGGGTAAGGGGTAAGGGTTAGAATATGAACCCAGTTTAGGGTAAGAGGTAAGGGTTAGGATGTGAACCCGGATTAGGGTAAGGGGTAAGGGTTTGGGTTAGTTGCTGCTCAGGATGATGAAGAGTGGAAAGTCTTTGCTTGTATTTGTGTGTAGAGAAAACATGTTTTTAACGGATAACAGACAAAGAACTAACATATCAAAGTAATTAATGAGTTAACGCTGTTACTAAACAGATACCAGGGAGAAGAGACAGTCAAGCATCACGCCAGTAGATGGGAAATCTCTGGGAAATGGCATCACAAAACATAACACATTCTGAATAGATTCATTGGTTGGTGGATGGATGGAACGATAGAGGAGGGAGGGATGGAGGAATGGATGGATGGAGAGATGGATGGATGGAGGGAGGGAGGGAGGGAGGGAGGGAGGGAGGGAGGGAGGGAGGGAGGGAGGGATGATGGATGGAGGGAGGGAGGGAGGGAGGGAGGGAGGGAGGGAGGGAGGGAGGGAGGGAGGGAGGGAGGGAGGGAGGGAGGAGGGAGGGAGGGAGGGAGGGAGGGATGGAGGGAGGGAGGAGGGAGGGAGGGAGGATGGATGGAGGGAGGGAGGGAGGGATGATGGATGGATGGAGGGAGGGAGGGAGGGAGGAGGGAGGATGGATGGATGGAGGGAGGGAGGGAGGGAGGGAGGGAGGGAGGGAGGGAGGGAGGGAGGGAGGGAGGGAGGGAGGGAGGGAGGGAGGGAGGGAGGGATGATGGATGGAGGGAGGGAGGGAGGGAGGGAGGGAGGGAGGGAGGGAGGAAGGAAGGGAGGGAGGAAGGAAGGAAGGAAGGAAGGAAGGAAGGAAGGAAGGAAGGAAGGAAGGAAGGAAGGAAGGAAGGAAGGAAGGAAGGGAGGGATGGAGGGAGGGAGGGAGGGAGGGAGGGAGGGAGGGAGGGAGGGAGGGAGGGATGGATGGAGGGATGGCTGGAGGGAGGGAGGGAGGGAGGGATGGATGGAGGGATGGCTGGAGGGGAGGGAGGGAGGGAGGGACGGATGGAGGGATGGAGGGATGGAGGGAGGGATGGAGGGATGGAGGGATGGAGGGAGGGATGGAGGGAGGAGGGATGGATGGCTGGAACGATAGATGGATGGAGGGATGGATGGAGGGATGGAGGGATGGAGGGATGGATGGAGGGATGGAGGGATGGAGGGATGGATGGAGGGATGGAGGGATGGAGGGAGGGATGGAGGGATGGAGGGATGGATGGAGGGATGGAGGGATGGAGGGATGGAGGGATGGATGGAGGGATGGAGGGATGGAGGGATGGATGGAGGGATGGAGGGATGGATGGAGGGATGGAGGGATGGAGGGATGGATGGAGGGATGGAGGGATGGATGGAGGGATGGAGGGATGGAGGGATGGATGGAGGGATGGAGGGATGGAGGGAGGGATGGATGGATTAATTTATTGATTGATGTTTATTGTTCTTCAAGAGGACACTCACGGCTCACACATACACACAAATCACATAGAAACTATCAATATTCAGAGACTTAAAAATATATATAAATTGCACCCAATTCCCTTTTTTTTGTGCACTTATTGTGGCCAGAGCCCATTTTGGTCACAACCTCATTGTCACAGATAAACCATTTTCTGTGAAACAGCCTACATTTTCCGTACCAGTCCCAGTCCCTCCCAGTCCCTCTATCTTCACCTCTACTGTAGAAATGGATAATTCATTATGAAGTCAGAATGTAAAGGCTGAATCTCAGTGAGAGAATCCATATAGAGCGGTTCCCTGCAGCTATGAATACCATTATATCTGGCACCCTATTTCCTATATAAAGCCTGTCTCTCAATTCAATTCAATTCAATTCAATTCAATTCAATTCAATTCAATTCAAATGAAGGGCTTTATTGGCATTGGAAACATATGTTAACATTGCCAAAGCAAGTGAAGTAGATAATATACAAAGGTGAAATAAACAATAACAATTAACAGTAAACATTACAGTCATAGAAGTTCCAAAAGAATAAAGACATTGCAAATGTCATATTATGTCTATATACAGTGTTGTAATGATGTGCAAATACAAAAGGGAAATACAAAAAGGGAAAATAAATAAACATAAATATGGGTTGTATTTACAATGGTGTTTGTTCTTCACTGGTTTCCCTTTTCTTGTGGCAACAGGTCACACATCTTGCTGCTGTGATGGTACACTGTGGTATTTCACCCAGTAGATATGGGAGTTTATTGAAATCGGGTTGGTTGTCGAATTCTTTGTGAATCTGAGGGAAATATGTGTCTCTAATATGGTCATACATTTGGCAGGAGGTTAGGAAGTGCAGCTCAGTTTCCACCTCATTTTGTGGGCAGTGTGCACAGCCTGTCTTCTCTTGAGAGCCATGTCTGCCTACGGCGGCCTTTCTCAATAACAAGGCTGTGCTCACTGAATCTGTACATAGTCAAAGCTTTCCTTAAGTTTGGGTCAGTCACAGTGGTCAGGTATTCTGCCACTGTGTTCTCTCTGTTTAGGGCCAAATAGCATTCTAGTTTCCAATGTGTCAAGTAATTATCTTTTTGTTTTCTCATGATTTGGTTGGGTCTAATTGTATTGCTGTCCTGGGGCTCTGTGGGGTGTGTTTGTGTTTGTGAACAGAGCCCCAGGACCAGCTTGCTTAGGGACTCTTCTCCAGGTTCATCTCTTTGTAGGTGATGGCTTTGTTATGGAAGGTTTGGGAATCGCCTTTCTTTTAGGTGGTTGAAGAATTTATCGTCTCTTTCTGGGTTTTGATAATTAGCGGGCATCGGCCTAATTCTGCTCTCTGCATGCATTATTTGGTATTTTACGTTGTACACTGAGGATATTTATGCAGAATTCTGCATGCAGAGTCTCAATTTGGTGTTTGTCCCATTTTGTGAATTCTTGGTTGGTGAGCGGACCCCAGACCTCACAACCATAAAGGGCAATGGGTTCTATAACTGATTCAAGTATTTTTAGTCAGATCCTAATTGGGATGTCAAATTTTATGTTCCTTTTGATGGCATAGAAGGCCCTTCTTGCCTTGTCTCTCAGATTGTTCACAGCTTTGTGGAAGTTAATAGTGCCCTCGCCAATTCGTTGATATATATGTTGAAGAGGGTGGGGCTTAAACTGCATCCCTGTCTCACCCCACGGACCTGTGGAAAGAAATGTGTGTCTCTCCCCGCTCTCTCTCTCTCTCTCTCTTTTTCTTCTCTCTCTCTGTCCCCCCCTCTTCCCTCACCCAAAGGTCAGAGAAGGCCGTCTTCGCCAAGTGGGCCAAAACACACACCATTAAAAGTGTACAACCCGCCGTGGCAACTGTCGTGACCCGGGAAGGGACCACCGAGATGACCGGAGGTCTGGGAGAGGACTATTTTGATGACATCACAGAGTCTCCGCCACCCTCATCATCCAGAGACAGTGTAGTGTTTTTGCAGATATTACTTTAGTATTTACTATAGGGTGTAGTATAGTGTTCCACAGTATACTGCAAAGGAAATATAGTAAGTACTACACATGATCGAGGGATACTACCGAGTGTAGTGTGGTGTTCTACAGTATTCTACAGTTTACTACAGTTTACTACAGAATACTACATAATTATACAGTAAGTACAGTAAGTACTAGTATTCTATAGTCAATTGTAGTAATTTTTGTTGTGGATAGGGTGCCATTGTAGGACACAGATATGTGTCCCCTCACCCGTTAATTTAAAACTTACATTTACAGTCGAAATACACAAATTGCTCTGCAATCCCAGCCTCCTTAATCCCTAATCCAAATCCCAGTCCATCCATTACCACTGATATTGTAATCCCAGCCTCCTTAATCCCTAATCTGAATCCCAGTCCATCCATTACCACTGATACTGTAATCCCAGTCCATCCATTACAGTTGATATTGTAATCCCAGTCCATCCATTACCACTGATATTGTAATCCCAGTCCACCCATTACCATTGATATTGTAATCCCAGTCCATCCATTACCACTGATATTGTAATCCCAGTCCATCCATTACCACTGATATTGTAATCCCAGTCCATCCATTACCACTGATATTGTAATCCCAGTCCATCCATTACAGTTGATATTGTAATCCCAGTCCATCCATTACCACTGATATTGTAATCCCAGTCCATCCATTACCACTGATATTGTAATCCCAGTCCATCCATTACCACTGATATTGTAATCCCAGTCCCACTGTAGCCTGAGCGTAGCCATGACACCAGCCTGGGCTGAGAGAGGTAGTTATAACCCGCATGTTCTCACTGAACCAGGAACCAATGGTCTTCTCGCCACTTAGCCGAAGACTGCTTCTATTCTCTATTTATTCACCCTATGTAGTGCACTAAATAATAAGGTAGCACGGGGCCATTTAGGATGTACACAAAGAGAATCTGGTCACTGCAGGGAAGGCATATCCATCCATCCCATTATGGATAAACAACACGAAGGAGAAACAGAATAGGTCAATCCTCGTTGAATGTCTTTGTTGTACACCCCCCCCCCCTTTCTGGAACTCTGCTGGAGAGGATGTGATGTCATAAAGGAGAACTAAGGTTGACGTCCAATCATCTGCTGCTTTGATGTTGTAAGGGTAATGAATGACCAAGGATTTCAAACCAAAACAAGCCAACGTCCTTCAACTCTACTGTAGCTACACGTGGACTGTGTTCCAAATTGCACCTATTCCTCGATAGTGAACTCATTTTGACCAGGCCGTATTCTCCCCATTGACTTGAATGCGACGTTAGGATTCGTCCCTGGCTATATCTGAAGATGTCTCTAAATCAGTGTTATACTGTAAATGATCTTATAGCAGACAATGACCCGTTCCTGTGTTGGCAAGACAATCGCTGCAGCACTGCTCTGCCTGCTAGTCATTCATTATAGAGCTCAGAGAGAAAGGGCTGCTTCCCAGACGGAACTGTATTCACTATAGTGTGTAGCCCCTGGTCTATAGTAATGCACTATATAGGGAATAGGGCTCTGATCTATAGTAGTGCACTATATAGGAAACAACACAATGTGAAACAACAACACAATGTGAGACAACAACACAATGTGAGACAACAACACAATGTGAGACAACAACACATCTATCTATCTATCTATCTATCTCATCTATCTATCTATCTATCTATCTATCATCTATCTATCTATCTATCTATCTATCTATCTATTTAGGATCATGTTGTACCTCGAATGAATGCATGATACTGTACATTGTGGTACATGCACTCTTAGAATAAAATGTGCTATCTAGAACCTTAAAGGGTTCTTCCGGCTGTTCCCACTAGGAAAACCCTTTGAAGAACCCTTTTTGTTCCAGGTAGAACCCTTTTGGCTTCCATGTAGAACCCTCTGTAGAAAGTGTTTCTACCTGGAACCAAAAAGGGTTTTAATTTGAATTCAAAAACTGAAAGCCGAAGAACCCTTTGGAACCCTAGACTTCAGTACAATGCACTCTAACAACACCCATTGTATTTTCCTCGTCATCCGTCCTTGTTTTCTACACCTTCCTGTCCTCTAGTCCAGTCCATATGGTGAGTCCTAATAGGATCTCCTTTCTCCTGAGGTGTGCAATTTGTTCACTACTTCCTACAAATCTAAAAAGTTTTGGATTACTGGGAGGCATGGGCTATTGAGAGTTTCACCATGTTTCTTGATGCCAGAACATTTCCTACAAATCAGTGAAGGGAAGTGAACAAGTGCACACTTTGGGGAACAAGGAGAGAAAACCTGGTTTGGCCTGAGGGGAAAACATAACCAGTAATTCACTTTCAGTCAGTCAACATATGTTATGACTATAACTACGGTTCCCCGAGGAAGGGAAACGAGGTACAACGCATATGGGGGAGTCGCCCTTGGCTGTAACGTAACAAATGTGGAAAAACTAAGGGGTTTGAATATTTGAATGCCCCCCCGAGTGACACGGGATGAAACACTCTACGAGCAGACTAGAACCTTTTAACTGAGAAAAATATGTCAATTTCCGCTTTGTTTGGAGCTAGAACTTGTTTCGCCCGCTGTGTGCAGTACGCTCTGCCTTCACACCGTCCTGCAGAAAGTAGTACATCACAAGTTTCAGAACAGCGGCGGTAGTAAGGGGATTGTTTACACAGACTCAGCAGCTCATTTTATATATAGAATACTTTTTTTGTCCCTAGGCTAAACCAACTAGGCCTCGTAATTTAACAATTTTATTGCATATTTACAAATGGCATTCAAGTTTGTTAATAAGCTTCCTGCCAATATCAGATATGCCTATGTCCTGGGAAATGTTCTTGTTACTTACAACCTCATGCTAATCGTGATTAGCCTACGTTAGTCAGCCGCCCGTGAAGTGCACACCTGATCCCGAGTTAAGGCAACGTGAAAGTTCACATGTTCAAGAAGTGCATTTCTGCCCCCCAAAAACATTTGTAGAAAATTGATCTATATTATTTACATTCACAAACGTCTCTCCTTGTGAAGTGTGACACCTAGCTTCCTGAAATGGAATCATATACCATCTGCTACTCATCCTCAGTATATGTACATCCGAGTTGTCAGATCCAGATGGCTTTGTAATTTTTTATTATTTTATTTAACTAGGAAAGTCAGTCTAGAACAAATTCTTATTTACAAATGACAGCCTATCAGGGGACGGTGGGTTAACTGCCTTGGGGTTCAGGGGCAGAAATGACAGATTTTTCTCACCTTATCGGCACAGGGATTAGATCCAGCAACCTTCAGCTAAACAAGCCCAACGCTCTCCAACCACTAGGGCTACCTGCCTCCAACCACCAGGTGGCTACCTGCCAAATCCGGTTATTGTTGATTGACAACTAAAAAATGGACATCTTCTACACCTTCCACACGGACTTTACAGAATTCAAAATTACATCGCCTGTCTTTCATAATTTTATCAGTTTTGCATGGATATGTAGGTTCAGGATTTGTTGCTGGTATGTCGTGCTTTTAAATTTGGCTAATCTTGCCAATGAAAAAATCATTAAATATCAGTTGGTTTTTGCGATGAATGGGTCATCTGGATTCAAATGAATGTAATGGAGCTGAGTTTGTCTTTTTGCCCAACATTTCATTTAAGTTGCTACAAAACTTTTTACTAACAATTCTTTTGGCGCCTTTATCTTTGTTTCCATAGTTTCTTCTTATTTTTTTTGTTCACTTAGTCACACATGATTTCTCAATTTATATTATTTCAAAAACCTGTATCTGTGCTTGATTGGAGCTGTCCTTTCTCCCACAGTGTTTCTCCCACTGATCTCTCTCTGTGTGATCCTGTATACTGATGCAACAGCACCAGGGTTCAAAATACTATTTGGAGGTCATTTCAAATACACGTATCTGTGTCTTGGATTGGAAGCTGGCCTTTTGCAATAGAACCAATAAAGAAACTCTCAAAAGTAATAAACACTCCGATTCCATGCAGGAAAAAGCCAAAGTTTAAATTCTTTTAAAATATTTGAAAAGTATTTGGAACTCAGTCTGCAGTATTGCATGCTTTTATATCACGGTTATCAATTTACATATTGACTATCCGATATTTTTTTATACCATTGCTAATCAGCCTGTGATTGTGATGACATGGTCTAGCCAGCCCCAGAAATGACCCCAAACCTCAAAGCCGAGCCCAAGAACTGACCCAAACCCAGCCAGCCAGACCCCAGAAATGACCCCAATCCTGCAAGCCAGCTGTCCCAGTAACTGACCCAAACCCAGCCAGCCGGTGGGCCCAACATTACCCCCCAACCCTGCTAGCCAGCCCCGTGAACTGACCCAAAAACCCTGCTAGCCAGACCCAGAATGACTCCCTAACCCCTGCTAGCCAGCTCCAGAAATGACTCCCAACTCCTGCTACGCTGCAGACCCAGGGGAAATGTAGTAGCAGAAGTAAATCCAGACAAGAAGCTGTGAATTTTAACACACTATTTTAAAACCAAAGTCTTCGTCCCTGTACCGCATTTTAGACCCTTCAACTCAAAGTTCTTTGTTTTGGTAAAAATGTATGGTTTAATTTTTTGTTGGTGTGGTGAAGAACTTTTAATTGTCCTTCATAAGCATCTGTATATAGTTGAGACATGGTTAGGGTTATGCTATACACTTCGTCAATGCGCTGTCGTGATGAACGAGACTGGCGCTTAGCGCAGGTTTCTATCGCTCCACATTTTTATTTAACTGTGAAACTATGCTAGACATACAATAAACCAATAAACAAAAAAACAACAAACCGCGACGAAGAGGTGCAACATACACTATAACTCAACATACCTCCCTACAAACTTCCAGGTGGGGAAAACATTCATTTAAATATGATCTCCAATTAGAGACAACGATGACCAGAGCGCCTATAATTGAGATCATCCCAAAAAAACATAGAAAAACAGAAACTAGAACATAATAACATATAAAATTTAAACCAGACAAAAGCTCCTGACTCAGCTCTACCATAGAAAATAACAGCTTCTATGGTCAGGACGTGATAAAACATCACCATTTCTAAAATCTCTCCTTGTCCCAACTCTTCCATTCAGTCCATTCCTACTGGTTAAACATATGGACTTGTTTCAAGTTCATAA
>NW_025547926.1:92500-97625 GCF_905237065.1 Salmo salar | reverse complement strand
ACCTTCCATTAAAAGCCTCTGACACTCCACACTGTCTCGGAGCAGAGGGTTACACTCCAGGTCTGCTAGGAACTACACACACACACACACACACACACACACACACACACACACACACACACGAGAGAGAGAAGCAAATTAACAGTTAGTATGTGTGGTCTATGTATTATCAGATTAGTGAGACGTGTGTGTGTGTGTGTGTGTGTGTGGTTGGTGTGTGTGTGGTTGGTGTGTGTGTGTGTGTGTGTGTGTGTGTGTGTGTGTGTGGTGTTCTTTATGAATCGATCACGTAGAGCAGGTCTGAAGCAACATTTCAACCCGACTCGTTTACCCCCCCCCTCTCCCCTGTGTGTTGACTACAGAATGAATCCTGGTAAAGGGAAAGGTGAGAGAGAGAGACAGAGAGAGAGACAGAGAGAGACAGAGAGAGAGAGAGAGAGAGAGAGAGAGAGACAGAGAGAGAGAGAGAGACAGAGAGAGAGAGAGAGAGAGAGAGAGAGAGAGACAGAGAGAGAGAGAGAGAGAGACAGAGAGAGAGCAGAGAGAGAGAGAGAGAGAGAGAGAGAGAGACAGAGAGAGAGACAGAGAGAGAGAGAGAGAGAGAGAGAGAGAGAGAGAGAGAGAGAGAGAGAGAGACAGAGAGAGAGACAGAGAGAGAGAGAGAGAGAGAGAGAGAGAGAGACAGAGAGAGAGAGAGAGAGACAGAGAGAGAGACAGAGAGAGAGACAGAGAGAGAGACAGAGAGAGAGACAGAGAGAGAGACAGAGAGAGAGAGAGAGAGAGACAGAGAGAGACAGAGAGAGAGAGCAGAGAGAGAGAGAGAGAGAGACAGAGAGAGAGAGAGAGAGAGAGAGAGAGACAGAGAGAGAGAGAGAGAGAGACAGAGAGAGAGAGAGACAGAGAGAGAGACAGAGAGAGAGAGAGAGAGAGAGAGAGAGAGAGAGAGAGAGAGAGAGAGAGAAGTCATGCAGAAGAACAGCTCCTGACTTGTTATAACTTTTTGGTTGTTAAGAGCGAGATTAACACGACTAAATTAGCAAAAAATGTATAGGTAATCAAATTGTACAACTGAAGATCAACACAGGAGGAAAAGATTGACAGAGAGTGAGTTAAAAGACCAATCTTCATCGTGGTAGCTAGCCAAATTCAAATCTGTCAGCTAGCTTATCGTCTAGCTCTAACCGTTTACTGGTGGTAACCATAGCAACATGGCCACTGAGGCAGCGCTAGCAGCGACAGCAACGGCAGAGACTGAGAGATTTTCGCCGTTGTTTTTGAATACCCAGCAGAAATCAAATCAGAGAAGGGAAGAATCAACTTTAAACACAGAATTCTGAGGGAGAACCCAGAAACTTTGTTCGCCGACTGCTCACAAAACGGGACTGTTACAAACCTGTTATTTTACACAGACCACACTACTGCCTGGCATACAGCTGTAACCAGGCATTTCAGCTATACCACGAAGAAAGGCATCTGCAAGGGAAGGCAAATCCACATTTTTGAGGACAGCGATAAGGACCAGGAAAACAGGTTTCTGACGGTAAACATGTATCAGAACGGCACTATCATGGTCCAGGGCAGTGAGGCTGCACTCAGCTCTGTTGTGCAGGACTTCCCCACTCTAAGGAAGATAGCAGAAAGCAAAAAGAAAAGGACAGCACCCCGACCTCTCCCCTCACCTCAGGCACCCCAACAGCAGGACTATCCTCCCCCTGCCTGCCTACAACCACCAGAGCCAAGACCACACTACTATCAGCCTGTTGAGAGACAGGCTGGCTGTGTTAGAGGTATGGGTTACTGAGCTGAAGGAGCAGCCCCCAGCTACACCACCACCAGCCCAGACACAGAGCTTCTACAGGACCAGATCAACCAGTGCAGGACCCAGCTGAAGAACTCTGTCCAGGAGCTGAGAGAGAGCCTTACCACAGCGCTTGAGGAGGTAAAGGCCACCATGAGGAGAGAGCTAGTGCAGGTAAAGGAGGAGATGGCAAAGGAGTTGTCTGTCATCAAGAGGGTGCTACAGCACAGAGAACAGACTGTAGAGACTCCCAGAGAGAAGCTGCAGCCCCTCACCACCCCTAACAACCCCACTGACCCACCTTTACCCACAATCCCCCCCCATACCGACAACACTCTACCCACACCCCCAGTCAACAAAGAGGCCCAAATAGAGACCCCTACTACAGAGAGAAGCTCTCTGCCCCCCCTGACACACCCCCACACCCCCTCCATGTACACAGGCCCTGTGTACTCCAGCCCCAGACCGTAAACACACTAATCTGGCAAAACCCTCTGAGGTGGCCATCCTCATTGACTCAAATGGGAAATTCATCCAAGAAGATAAACTCTTCCCCCAACACAAGGTGTGCAAAATATGGTGCCCAAAAACACAAGATGCACTCCACATCCTGTCCCAGCCTGACTTTGGCACACCAGGCCACATTATTATTCACACCGGCACCAACAACCTGCGAGAGGAACAGGAGAGAGTAGGCAGCCTGGTCAACAGAGTAGCAGAGAGGGCCTCTGAGTTGTTCCCCAACTCCCACATCACCATCTCCACTCTGCTGCCCCGCAAAGACTTTCATCCCCGTACTATTCAGAAAGTCAACGCTGACATCACCAGAGGGTGTGGCCTACTCCCGAACGTACACGTTGCTCACCACCCAACAATCACCCCAGAGCATCTACACGACCACTCCCACCTGAGGAAGCAGACAGTAGGGATGTTTGCCAAGTCTCTAAAGGACGTGGCACTTGGTAGACAAACACCCCATGCTGTACTGGACAGAGGAGCACCCAGAGACCCCTACCAGACCACTGCACCACCAAGGAGCCCCAGGCCCCTTCAACGCCACACCAGACCCAGTGCACCCCACAGGCCCCACCCACCCCCAGAGCATCACCACTTCCATCGGCTTAGCCAGACCAGACCGGGCCCAGCCTATTATCCCGCACCAGACCACCACCCCTACCCGACCAGAGAGGAAGTCCCACGGCCCAGACCTGGCCCCCTCCACCTCACAGGGCCCAACAGCAGGACCAGCGCAGCTACGCGGAGGTCGTCAGAGGACAGGAGAACCCTGTAGGATTAAGTGAGATTAAACAGCTCCTCCAATACATCTGCACTAAACTGCACTAAACACACACGGACGCATACACACACACACACACACACCTATTGTACTAGAATTTACTTGTTCAATGAATAGGAATATTTAACAGAATAACAGAATAAATGTTAGCTGATATCCTGTTTATCTCACTCTTAACAACGTATTAGTTAGTAGTTACTGTGTTTCTGACTGCTATTCTTTCTTTTGCAACATGAAATCACTATCAGTTAGCATGTGGAACATCCAGGGCCTAAACTCATCAACCTTTGGTCTGAAGAGTTTAGCACTGGAGTTCAACAAAAATCTTAAAGATGTTGATGTCATCATTCTGCAGGAGACATGGTGTAAGGCTGACGTTGTCACTCACTGTCCCACAGGCTACAGAGAGGTCATTGTGCCGTCACAGAAACACAGCTCTGTCAATAGAGGCAGAGACTCTGGAGGATTGATCATTTGGTACAAATCCGAACTACAAAATCTAATTGATCCCCTCAAAATTGGCAAATACCACATTTGGTTAAAACTAAAAAAGAACTTGTACTGACAGAAAAAGATGTGTTCCTTTGTGCAATATATATCCCCCCTCAGAATCCCCATATTACTCAGAGGAGATCTTCCCCACCCTTGAGGAAGAGACGTGCCATTTCCAGGCCCAGGGAAATGTGCTCATCTGTGGGGACACAAATGCGCGCACAGGAACACTACCTGATCTAACGAGCACACGAGGGGACAGCTTTATTACAGGCCATACTGTTTCTAACTGTCTTAATCTCCCCCATAGAAACAACAGTGACAGCACCGTCAACAAAAACGGAAGGGATCTTTTGCAGCTCTGTAGAAGCCTGGGTCTGTACTTTGTCAATGGTAGGTTACGGGGGGACTCTTTGGGGAGATTCACCTACTGCTCACCTCTTGGCCACAGTACAGTAGACTATATGATCACAGACATGGACCCTTTCTCTCTCAGCTCATTCACTGTCAAGCCACTAACACCTCTGTCTGATCACAGCCAAATTACGTTGTTCCTCAAAAGAACAGACATGGAAACAACCACACATTCACAGCCCAGTAAGCTGTACAACATCAGAAATTCATACAGATGGGCCCAAAACAGCACAGAAGAATACCAGAAAGCAACCTGGAACCAAAATATCCAAACACTCTTAGATAACTTTCTGGATACCACATTCACTCACAGTAAAGAAGGCATCAATCTAGCAGTACGAAACATCAACTATATATTCAGGCAAACGGCAAAAGAAGCACAATTGAAATTGATAAAAAACAAAACTAAAAAAATCGCAGATGACAACTGGTTTGATGCAGATTGTAAAATTATAAGGAAAAACCTTAGAACACTATCCAACCAAAAGCACAGAGACCCAAATAATGGTGAACTACGCCTTCATTACTGTGAGACTTTAAAACTCTATAAACGTACACTCAGAACCAAAAAAGCACAGTACAACAGCAAGCAGCTGACACTAATTGAGGAGTCCATAAACACAAACAACTTTTGGCAAAATTGGAAAAAACTAAAAAAATCTAAACAAGAGGAATTAGCGATACAAAATGGTGACGTATGGACGACCCATTTCAAAACACTCTACAACACCGTTCAAATTGACACAAACGCAGAACAACGCCAAATCCATGAGAAGTTGAATGGATTAGAAAAAGCTATAAAGGACAATCAAAACCCATTGGACTCCCCAATTACTGACCAGGAGCTCTATAAGAAACTTCAGGCCCTCAAATTTAAAAAAGCATGCGGACCTGATGGCATCCTAAATGAGATGCTCAAACTCACTAGTGCAAAATTTCAATTGGCTATATTAAAACTGTTTAATTTGATCCTGAGTGTAGGTTATTTCCCTGACATCTGGAATCAAGGACTCATAACCCCAATCTTTAAGAACGGAGACAAATTTGACCCTAACAATTACAGAGGCATTTGTGTGAACAGTAACCTGGGGAAGGTTTTCTGTAGTATCATCAATGTAAGAGTT
>NW_025547926.1:57500-82500 GCF_905237065.1 Salmo salar | reverse complement strand
GGGAAGGGGTAGTGTGTAACCTACCATGGTGTAGCTGTGAGCAGCGTGGTGGAGGTGTGTAACAGCTCTGTGTGTCTACAGGGGAAGGGGTAGTGTGTAACCTACCATGGTGTAGCTGTGAGCAGCGTGGTGGAGCTGTGAGCAGCTCTGTGTGTCTACAGGGGAAGGGGTAGTGTGTAACCTACCATGGTGTAGCTGTGAGCAGCGTGGTGGAGGTGTGTAACAGCTCTGTGTGTCTACAGGGGAAGGGGTAGTGTGTAACCTACCATGGTGTAGCTGTGAGCAGTGTGGTGGAGGTGTGTAACAGCTCTGTGTGTCTACAGGGGAAGGGGTAGTGTGTAACCTACCATGGTGTAGCTGTGAGCAGCGTGGTGGTGGTGTGTAACAGATCTGTGTGTCTACAGGGGAAGGGGTAGTGTGTAACCTACCATGGTGTAGCTGTGAGCAGTGTGGTGGAGGTGTGTAACAGCTCTGTGTGTCTACAGGGGAAGGGGTAGTGTGTAACCTACCATGGTGTAGCTGTGAGCAGTGTGGTGGAGGTGTGTAACAGCTCTGTGTGTCTACAGGGGAAGGGGTAGTGTGTAACCTACCATGGTGTAGCTGTGAGCAGCGTGGTGGAGGTGTGTAACAGCTCTGTGTGTCTACAGGGGAAGGGGTAGTGTGTAACCTACCATGGTGTAGCTGTGAGCAGCGTGGTGGAGGTGTGTAACAGCTCTGTGTGTCTACAGGGGAAGGGGTAGTGTGTAACCTACCATGGTGTAGCTGTGAGCAGCGTGGTGGAGGTGTGAGCAGCTCTGTGTGTCTACAGGGGAAGGGGTAGTGTGTAACCTACCATGGTGTAGCTGTGAGCAGCGTGGTGGTGGTGTGTAACAGCTCTGTGTGTCTACAGGGGAAGGGGTAGTGTGTAACCTACCATGGTGTAGCTGTGAGCAGCGTGGTGGAGGTGTGTAACAGCTCTGTGTGTCTACAGGGGAAGGGGTAGTGTGTAACCTACCATGGTGGAGCTGTGAGCAGCGTGGTGGAGGTGTGTAACAGCTCTGTGTGTCTACAGGGGAAGGGGTAGTGTGTAACCTACCATGGTGTAGCTGTGAGCAGCGTGGTGGAGGTGTGTAACAGCTCTGTGTGTCTACAGGGGAAGGGGTAGTGTGTAACCTACCATGGTGTAGCTGTGAGCAGCGTGGTGGAGGTGTGTAACAGCTCTGTGTGTCTACAGGGGAAGGGGTAGTGTGTAACCTACCATGGTGTAGCTGTGAGCAGCGTGGTGGTGGTGTGTAACAGCTCTGTGTGTCTACAGGGGAAGGGGTAGTGTGTAACCTACCATGGTGTAGCTGTGAGCAGTGTGGTGGAGGTGTGTAACAGCTCTGTGTGTCTACAGGGGAAGGGGTAGTGTGTAACCTACCATGGTGAAGCTGTGAGCAGCGTGGTGGAGCTGTGAGCAGCTCTGTGTGTCGGCGTAGCTTCGTATCCCCAGACAGTTAGAAGGGTGGAGCTGTTTGATGAGGAAGTTACAGCAGGCCTGGACCACCGGCTGCAGCTGGAGGAGACACGATACTGACAATATACACTCTATAGTGTCCTCTCTCAACTCCACACGACCTGGACACACAGAGACACAGAGAGACACAGACACAGAGACACAGAGAGACACACAGAGATCGACAGAGAGATCGACAGAGAGAGAGACAGAGATCGACAGAGAGAGAGACAGAGATCGACAGAGAGAGAGAGACACAGAGAGAGAGACAGAGATCGACAGAGAGAGAGAGAGACACAGAGAGAGAGACAGAGATCGACAGAGAGAGAGAGAGACAGAGAGAGAGACAGAGATCGACAGAGAGAGAGAGACACAGAGAGAGAGACAGAGATCGACAGAGAGAGAGAGAGACACAGAGAGAGAGACAGAGATCGACAGAGAGAGAGAGAGACAGAGAGAGAGACAGAGATCGACAGAGAGAGAGAGACACAGAGAGAGAGACAGAGATCGACAGAGAGAGAGACAGAGATCGACAGAGAGAGAGAGAGACACAGAGAGAGAGACAGAGATCGACAGAGAGAGAGAGAGACAGAGAGAGAGACAGAGATCGACAGAGAGAGAGAGACACAGAGAGAGAGACAGAGATCGACAGAGAGAGAGACAGAGAGAGAGAGACAGAGAAACAATTTGATCACTTTTGTTGCTAAGAACTGAAATGTAAACTTGTAGTGTATTCAAGATTTAAAGTGTGTGTGTGTGTGTGTGTGTGTGTATACACACACACACAAATACATAACAGTTTATTAGGTACACCCTAAAACACACACACAACAGTTTATTAAGTACACCCTAAACCCTATCTATCTATCTATCTATCTATCTATCTATACACACACACATTCACCTGACAGTTTATTAGGTACACCTATCTAGTACCGAGTCGGCCCTTTATTAAGTACACCCTAAACCCTATCTATCTATCTATCTATACACACACATTCACCTGACAGTTTATTAGGTACACCTATCTAGTACCGAGTCGGCCCTTTATTAAGTACACCCTAAACCCTATCTATCTATCTATCTACACACATTCACCTGACAGTTTATTAGGTACACCTATCTAGTACCGAGTCGGCCCTTTTACTCCAGAACAGCCTGAAGTCTTCGGGGTATTCCACAAGGCGTCAGAAATGTTCCACAGGGATGTAGGTCCATGCTGACGCCATGGCATCAGGCAGTTGCTGCTGATTGGACGGTGGTACATTCACGCTGCCAACAGCCCGTTTCATCTCAACCCAGAGAGGCTCTATAGGGTTGAGGTCTGGGGACTGACCAGGACACTGAGAGGGGTCTGGGGACTGACCGGGACACTGAGAGGGGTCTGGGGACTGACCGGGACACTGAGAGGGGTCTGGGGGCTGACCGGGACACTGAGAGGGGTCTGGGGGCTGACCGGGACACTGAGAGGGGTCTGGGGACTGACCAGGACACTGAGAGGGGTCTGGGGACTGACCGGGACACTGAGAGGGGTCTGGGGGCTGACCGGGACACTGAGAGGGGTCTGGGGACTGACCGGGACACTGAGAGGGGTCTGGGGACTGACCGGGACACTGAGAGGGGTCTGGGGACTGACCGGGACACTGAGAGGGGTCTGGGGACTGACCAGGACACTGAGAGGGGTCTGGGGACTGACCAGGACACTGAGAGGGGTCTGGGGACTGACCGGGACACTGAGAGGGGTCTGGGGACTGACCGGGACACTGAGAGGGGTCTGGGGACTGACCGGGACACTGAGAGGGGTCTGGGGACTGACCGGGACACTGAGAGGGGTCTGGGGACTGACCAGGACACTGAGAGGGGTCTGGGGACTGACCGGGACACTGAGAGGGGTCTGGGGACTGACCAGGACACTGAGAGGGGTCTGGGGACTGACCGGGACACTGTGAGGGGTCTGGGGACTGACCAGGACACTGAGAGGGGTCTGGGGACTGACCAGGACACTGAGAGGGGTCTGGGGACTGACCGGGACACTGAGAGGGGTCTGGGGACTGACCGGGACACTGAGAGGGGTCTGGGGACTGACCGGGACACTGAGAGGGGTCTTGGGGACTGACCGGGACACTGAGAGGGGTCTGGGGACTGACCGGGACACTGAGAGGGGTCTGGGGACTGACCGGGACACTGTGAGGGGTCTGGGGACTGACCGGGACACTGAGAGGGGTCTGGGGACTGACCGGGACACTGAGAGGGGTCTGGGGACTGACCGGGACACTGAGAGGGGTCTGGGGACTGACCGGGACACTGAGAGGGGTCTGGGGACTGACCGGGACACTGAGAGGGGTCTGGGGGCTGACCGGGACACTGAGAGGGGTCTGGGGGCTGACCGGGACACTGAGAGGGGTCTGGGGGCTGACCGGGACACTGAGAGGGGTCTGGGGACTGACCGGGACACTGAGAGGGGTCTGGGGACTGACCGGGACACTGAGAGGGGTCTGGGGACTGACCGGGACACTGAGAGGGGTCTGGGGACTGACCGGGACACTGAGAGGGGTCTGGGGACTGACCGGGACACTGAGAGGGGTCTGGGGACTGACCGGGACACTGAGAGGGGTCTGGGGACTGACCGGGACACTGAGAGGGGTCTGGGGACTGACCGGGACACTGAGAGGGGTCTGGGGACTGACCGGGACACTGAGAGGGGTCTGGGGACTGACCGGGACACTGAGAGGGGTCTGGGGACTGACCGGGACACTGAGAGGGGTCTGGGGACTGACCGGGACACTGAGAGGGGTCTGGGGACTGACCGGGACACTGAGAGGGGTCTGGGGACTGACCGGGACACTGAGAGGGGTCTGGGGACTGACCGGGACACTGAGAGGGGTCTGGGGACTGACCGGGACACTGAGAGGGGTCTGGGGACTGACCGGGACACTGAGAGGGGTCTGGGGACTGACCGGGACACTGAGAGGGGTCTGGGGACTGACCGGGACACTGAGAGGGGTCTGGGGACTGACCGGGACACTGAGAGGGGTCTGGGGACTGACCGGGACACTGAGAGGGGTCTGGGGACTGACCGGGACACTGAGAGGGGTCTGGGGACTGACCGGGACACTGAGAGGGGTCTGGGGACTGACCGGGACACTGAGAGAGGTCTGGGGACTGACCGGGACACTGAGAGGGGTCTGGGGACTGACCAGGACACTGAGAGGGGTCTGGGGACTGACCGGGACACTGAGAGGGGTCTTGGGGACTGACCAGGACACTGAGAGGGGTCTGGGGACTGACCAGGACACTGAGAGGGGTCTGGGGACTGACCAGGACACTGAAAGGGGTCTTGGGGACTGACCAGGACACTGAGAGGGGTCTGGGGACTGACCAGGACACTGAGAGGGGTCTGGGGACTGACCAGGACACTGAGAGGGGTCTGGGGACTGACCGGGACACTGAGAGGGGTCTGGGGACTGACCAGGACACTGAAGTAAACTTAACTCACTGTCATGTTCCAGGCTGTGTGTTTTTCCTCTCCTCATGTGTCCAGTGTTGATGATGTCGTGTCCACTGGAGACACTTCTTCTTGTTTATAGCTGATTGGACAGGAACCCGGTGTGGTCGTCTGCTGTAAATAGCCAATCGGTGACAAGGATCCTCATGGATCTGTTTTCACCCACAGGACTTGTCAAACTATTCTCAGTATAAACCCTAGATATACTGTCTGTTAAAATCATCACACCATTCTCAGTATAAACCCTAGATATACTGTCTGTTAAAATCATCACACCATTCTCAGTATAAACCCTAGATATACTGTCTGTTAAAATCATCACACCATTCTCAGTATAAACCCTAGATACTGTCTGTTAAAATCATCACACCATTCTCAGTATAAACCCTAGATACTGTCTGTTAAAATCATCACACCATTCTCAGTATAAACCCTAGATACTGTCTGTTAAAATCATCACACCATTCTCAGTATAAACCCTAGATACTGTCTGTTAAAATCATCACACCATTCTCAGTATAAACCCTAGATACTGTCTGTTAAAATCATCACACCATTCTCAGTATAAACCCTAGATATACTGTCTGTTAAAATCATCACACCATTCTCAGTATAAACCCTAGATATACTGTCTGTTAAAATCATCACACCATTCTCAGTATAAACCCTAGATACTGTCTGTTAAAATCATCACACCATTCTCAGTATAAACCCTAGATAGTGTCTGTTAAAATCATCACACCATTCTCAGTATAAACCCTAGATAGTGTCTGTTAAAATCATCACACCATTCTCAGTATAAACCCTAGATACTGTCTGTTAAAATCATCACACCATTCTCAGTATAAACCCTAGATACTGTCTGTTAAAATCATCACACCATTCTCAGTATAAACCCTAGATATACTGTCTGTTAAAATCATCACACCATTCTCAGTATAAACCCTAGATATACTGTCTGTTAAAATCATCACACCATTCTCAGTATAAACCCTAGATACTGTCTGTTAAAATCATCACACCATTCTCAGTATAAACCCTAGATACTGTCTGTTAAAATCATCACACCATTCTCAGTATAAACCCTAGATACTGTCTGTTAAAATCATCACACCATTCTCAGTATAAACCCTAGATATACTGTCTGTTAAAATCATCACACCATTCTCAGTATAAACCCTAGATATACTGTCTGTTAAAATCATCACACCATTCTCAGTATAAACCCTAGATATACTGTCTGTTAAAATCATCACACCATTCTCAGTATAAACCCTAGATACTGTCTGTTAAAATCATCACACCATTCTCAGTATAAACCCTAGATACTGTCTGTTAAAATCATCACACCATTCTCAGTATAAACCCTAGATACTGTCTGTTAAAATCATCACACCATTCTCAGTATAAACCCTAGATACTGTCTGTTAAAATCATCACACCATTCTCAGTATAAACCCTAGATACTGTCTGTTAAAATCATCACACCATTCTCAGTATAAACCCTAGATATACTGTCTGTTAAAATCATCACACCATTCTCAGTATAAACCCTAGATATACTGTCTGTTAAAATCATCACACCATTCTCAGTATAAACCCAAGATACTGTCTGTTAAAATCATCACACCATTCTCAGTATAAACCCTAGATACTGTATGTTAAAATCATCACACCATTCTCAGTATAAACCCTAGATACTGTCTGTTAAAATCATCACACCATTCTCAGTATAAACCCTAGATATACTGTCTGTTAAAATCATCACACCATTCTCAGTATAAACCCTAGATATACTGTCTGTTAAAATCATCACACCATTCTCAGTATAAACCCTAGATACTGTCTGTTAAAATCATCACACCATTCTCAGTATAAACCCAAGATACTGTCTGTTAAAATCATCACACCATTCTCAGTATAAACCCTAGATACTGTCTGTTAAAATCATCACACCATTCTCAGTATAAACCCTAGATACTGTCTGTTAAAATCATCACACCATTCTCAGTATAAACCCTAGATACTGTCTGTTAAAATCATCACACCATTCTCAGTATAAACCCTAGATATACTGTCTGTTAAAATCATCACACCATTCTCAGTATAAACCCTAGATACTGTCTGTTAAAATCATCACACCATTCTCAGTATAAACCCTAGATACTGTCTGTTAAAATCATCACACCATTCTCAGTATAAACCCTAGATACTGTCTGTTAAAATCATCACACCATTCTCAGTATAAACCCTAGATATACTGTCTGTTAAAATCATCACACCATTCTCAGTATAAACCCTAGATACTGTCGTCTGTTAAAAGCATCACACCATTCTCAGTATAAACCCTAGATACTGTCTGTTAAAATCATCACACCATTCTCAGTATAAACCCTAGATACTGTCTGTTAAAATCATCACACCATTCTCAGTATAAACCCTAGATACTGTCTGTTAAAATCATCACACCATTCTCAGTATAAACCCTAGATACTGTCTGTTAAAATCATCACACCATTCTCAGTATAAACCCTAGATACTGTCTGTTAAAATCATCACACCATTCTCAGTATAAACCCTAGATACTGTCGTCTGTTAAAAGCCCAGGAGGGCGTCCGTTTCTGACATACTGAATCCGTCGCGCCTGGCCCCGTCCATCACACCACGCTCAGAGTCACTTAGGTCACACGTGTTGCCCATTCTAAAGTTCAATGGAACAGTAACTGAATGTCTTGATGCCTGTCTGCCTGCTTTATATAACAAGCCACGTCCACGTGACCCACTGTCTGTAGGAACCATCCATTTAGGTGTACGGGGTGGTGTACCTAATAAACTGTCCGGCCAGTGTGTGATATATATATATATATATATATAGTACACTTCTTTTGTCCTGAGCCCTACACAAGGGTTGTGTGTAATTGTGTGTACCTGTGTAAGCGTATTGCACCAGCACCCACAATGCATCAGGGTCCACCCCCTCCATCTTAACCTCTTCCTGTTTGGCCTCTCTGACATCACTGGTGAACATGGCCGCAAAGTAGTCTGACACCGACGACAGGACCAGTCTGACAGGGAGGAAGCGAGGGGAATTCAGGAGGTTCAAACCACTATCATCGGACTATAACCTATAAGTCCCATCTCAGCACAGAGAGAACGAGACAGAAAGAGAGAGAGAGACAGAGGGAAGGAGACAGAGAGAGAGAGACAGAGAGGAGACAGAGAGAGAGAGAAGGAGACAGACAGAGAGAAGGAGACAGACAGAGAGAAGGGGACAGACAGAGAGAAGGAGACAGACAGAGAGAAGGAGACAGACAGAGAGAAGGAGACAGACAGAGAGAAGGAGACAGACAGAGAGAAGGAGACAGAGAGAAGGAGACAGAGAGAAGGAGACAGAGAGAAGGAGACAGAGAGAAGGAGGGGAACTCCTTCAAGACTGTTGTTGGAAAAACATTCCAGGTGAAGCTGGTTGAGAGAATACCAAGAGTGTGCAAAGCTGTCATCAAGGCAAAGGGTGGCTACTTTGAAGAATCTCAAATAAAACATATATTTTGACTTGTTTTAACACTTTTTTGGTTACTACATGATTCCATATGTGTTATTTCATAGTGTTGATGTCTTCACTATTATTCAACAATGTAGAAAATAGTAAAAAATAAAGAAAAACCCTTGAATGAGTCGGTGTGTCCAAACTTTTGACTGGTACTGTGTGTGTGTGTGTGTGTGTGTGTGTGTGTGTGTGTGTGTGTGTGTGTGTGTGTATATATATATATAAAACTATGTTCTTCAGAAGAAAGGAGGAGAGCATGGACTTAAATCCGAAATGAGGAAATGGAAGGAGAAATGACAGTTATGTTCTGTAGTACCAATATAGGACATCAGTCATCTATAGTTCCCCTTTACGATGAGATGCATTAGGAGGGGGGAAAGAGGCCTGGTGTGTCTGGGTGTGAGAGTGTAGCGACTGTCTACGACTGAAAAACTAAATCTTGGTCGACCGAGAGAGTCTTCTTTTCCGTGTATTTTTCAAAAAATAGATGTGTTTTAATTAAAAATACATTTCCATAAGTATTCAGACACTTTAACTCAGTACTTTGTTGAAGCATCATTGGCAGTGATTACAGCCTCGAGTCTTCTTGGGTATGACGCTACAAGCTTAGCACACCTGTATTTGGAGAGTTTCTCTCATTCTTCTCTACAGATCCTCTCAAGCTCTGTCAGGTTGGATGGGGAGCGTCGCTGCACAGCTATTTTCAGGTCTCTCCAGAGATGTTAGATCGGATTCAAGTCCGGGCTCTGGCTGGGCCACTCAAGGACATTCAGAGACTTGTCCCGAAGCCACTCCTGCATTGTCTTGGCTGTGTGCTTAGGGTCGTTGTCCTGTTGGAAGGTGAACCTTCACCCCAGTCTGAGGTCTTGAGCGCTCTGGAGCAGGTTTTCATCAAAGATCTCTCTGTACTTTGCTCCGTTCATCTTTCCCTCGATCCTGACTAGTCTCCCACTCCCTGCTGCTGGAAAAACATCCCCACAGCATAATGCTGCCACCACCATGCTTCACCGTTGGGATGGTGACAGGTTTCCTCCAGACGTGACGCTTGGCATTCAGGCCAAAGAGTTCAATCTAGTGTCATGACGTTGTTGGTCAGGTTTATGACCCCCATAAATACTTCCCCCCCTTTCCTCTCTCTCTACTCTACAGAATGACTCTTGGAAAGCCCTTTGTTAACATAGAGAGAGTCTGGGAACATCAAAATGTGGGGGGGGGGAAGGAACCATATTTCGGTAATAGAGCCAGTTGAAAATATGTGTTGGTACTTAATGAATATGATGTCAGATCAGTTGGTGTCTGGGACATTATTACTGATGACAGGACGACAAACTGTATCTGGGAAAGTCTACACATTCTAGTTATCACATTCACATGGAATTGTTGTGCAATTTAAAATGTTTTAAATATGAAACTATTTGTGAAAAGATTAAATGTAATTTTAGCTTCTAAATGAGAGAATTGGGTTTTCATAAGGTAAATTCTGTTCGCTCCGTGGCCACGCCCAAGTGAACAGACATTGGTTGTAAAAACTATGAAACACGCCCTTTCTCTCCCCACGACATAAGCCCCTATTAACGAAATGTAACATTTGTGTTCCCGAGGATGTGAGGACGACGGTCCAGACGTTAAAAGGGCTAATATCAAACTACAGAACTAAGCCAACTTCAGTTCAGTGAGGTTCTAGAATATCAGTCCAGTACGGTTCTAGAATATCAGTCCAGTACGGTTCTAGAATATCAGTCCAGTACGGTTCTAGAGTATCAGTCCAGTACGGTTCTAGAGTATCAGTCCAGTACGGTTCTAGAGTATCAGTCCAGTACGGTTCTAGAATATCAGTCCAGTACGGTTCTAGAATATCAGTCCAGTACGGTTCTAGAGTATCAGTCCAGTACGGTTCTAGAATATCAGTTCAGTACGGTTCTAGAATATCAGTCCAGTACGGTTCTAGAATATCAGTCCAGTACGGTTCTAGAATATCAGTCCAGTACGGTTCTAGAATATCAGTCCAGTACGGTTCTAGAGTATCAGTCCAGTACGGTTCTAGAGTATCAGTCCAGTGAGGTTCTAGAATATCAGTCCAGTACGGTTCTAGAATATCAGTCCAGTACGGTTCTAGAATATCAGTCCAGTACGGTTCTAGAATATCAGTCCAGTACGGTTCTAGAATATCAGTCCAGTACGGTTCTAGAATATCAGTCCAGTACGGTTCTAGAATATCAGTCCAGTACGGTTCTAGAATATCAGTCCAGTACGGTTCTAGAATATCAGTCCAGTACGGTTCTAGAATATCAGTCCAGTACGGTTCTAGAGTATCAGTCCAGTACGGTTCTAGAGTATCAGTCCAGTACGGTTCTAGAATATCAGTCCAGTACGGTTCTAGAATATCAGTCCAGTACGGTTCTAGAGTATCAGTCCAGTACGGTTCTAGAGTATCAGTCCAGTACGGTTCTAGAGTATCAGTCCAGTACGGTTCTAGAATATCAGTCCAGTACGGTTCTAGAATATCAGTCCAGTACGGTTCTAGAATATCAGTCCAGTACGGTTCTAGAATATCAGTCCAGTACGGTTCTAGAATATCAGTCCAGTACGGTTCTAGAGTATCAGTCCAGTACGGTTCTAGAGTATCAGTCCAGTACGGTTCTAGAGTATCAGTCCAGTACGGTTCTAGAGTATCAGTCCAGTACGGTTCTAGAGTATCAGTCCAGTACGGTTCTAGAATATCAGTCCAGTACGGTTCTAGAATATCAGTCCAGTACGGTTCTAGAATATCAGTCCAGTACGGTTCTAGAATATCAGTCCAGTACGGTTCTAGAATATCAGTCCAGTACGGTTCTAGAATATCAGTCCAGTACGGTTCTAGAGTATCAGTCCAGTACGGTTCTAGAGTATCAGTCCAGTACGGTTCTAGAGTATCAGTCCAGCACGGTTCTAGAGTATCAGTCCAGTACGGTTCTAGAATATCAGTCCAGTACGGTTCTAGAATATCAGTCCAGTACGGTTCTAGAATATCAGTCCAGTACGGTTCTAGAATATCAGTCCAGTACGGTTCTAGAGTATCAGTCCAGTACGGTTCTAGAATATCAGTCCAGTACGGTTCTAGAATATCAGTCCAGTACGGTTCTAGAGTATCAGTCCAGTACGGTTCTAGAATATCAGTCCAGTACGGTTCTAGAATATCAGTCCAGTACGGTTCTAGAGTATCAGTCCAGTACGGTTCTAGAGTATCAGTCCAGTACGGTTCTAGAGTATCAGTCCAGTACGGTTCTAGAGTATCAGTCCAGTACGGTTCTAGAATATCAGTCCAGTACGGTTCTAGAATATCAGTCCAGTACGGTTCTAGAATATCAGTCCAGTACGGTTCTAGAATATCAGTCCAGTACGGTTCTAGAATATCAGTCCAGTACGGTTCTAGAATATCAGTCCAGTACGGTTCTAGAATATCAGTCCAGTACGGTTCTAGAATATCAGTCCAGTACGGTTCTAGAATATCAGTCCAGTACGGTTCTAGAGTATCAGTCCAGTACGGTTCTAGAGTATCAGTCCAGTACGGTTCTAGAATATCAGTTCAGTGAGGTTCTAGAATATCAGTTCAGTGAGGTTCTAGAATATCAGTTCAGTGAGGTTCTAGAGTATCAGTCCAGTACGGTTCTAGAATATCAGTCCAGTACGGTTCTATAATATCAGTTCAGTGAGGTTCTAGAATATCAGTTCAGTGAGGTTCTAGAATATCAGTTCAGTGAGGTTCTAGAATATCAGTTCAGTGAGGTTCTAGAATATCAGTTCAGTGAGGTTCTAGAGTATCAGTCCAGTACGGTTCTAGAATATGAGTCCAGTACGGTTCTAGAATATCAGTTCAGTGAGGTTCTAGAATATCAGTTCAGTGAGGTTCTAGAATATCAGTTCAGTGAGGTTCTAGAATATCTGTTCAGTGAGGTTCTAGAGTATCAGTACGGCAACTTGGTATGAACTTTGAACTCTTATTCACTAAAGAAGTGATACCTCCTAGCCGTTGAGTGAGCAGCAGCAGCTGTAAACGTGGGCTAGGAGAGGACGGACAAAGTATCTCTTCTACCAAACACACGACGGTACTACAACACATCCGCTCTACCAGACATTCTTCAGAGGACAGGAAGATCTCTGTCGGGCAACACGGCCTTCCATCTACGACCAACCTATTGAGAAGCGCAGCTCAGAGTAAATATTTCTTGCATTTTCCTTTACCAAAACGGGAGGTTATTTAGAATGCGTAAGATTCTGTATTTACGATAGCACAGCTTTTACAAGGTCCGATCAGAGACCAAATCCCTTTGTTCCTCAGTCTTCCCGCGCTTTTCATTCAAAAACCCAACCCCCTTTTCTTTGTGTAACCAGCCGTTCCGTCCGCTAGGGACCTTTTTCCTTTATGACATAATTAGTAATCAATGCATGACCCATCCTGTGCAGATGTAATTCTGTGTGATTATTTAGGTATTTAGTAAATAAATAATTAAACCAAATGTTGTATTGCTGATTCAACTTGTAAGCCAGGGTTCGTGAAGATAACCAAGAATTTACAACTTTCAGATGAGAATAAATAAAGGTGACGATTAAATATTGACTGCTAATTGATGTAAAATATTACTAGGTCTTTAAGAGTTTATTCGGAAGGTAACAGCTCTACAAACATTCTTTCGTGGTGCCCCCGACTTTCTAGTTAATTACATGATTAGTTTAAATCAGGTAATATTAATTACATAGAAAGGATTTTATAGAATAGCATGTCATATCACTTAATCTGGCATAGCCAAAGACACGACACTAGGTTTCATCAGACCAGAGAATCTTGTTTATCATGGTCTGAGAGTCTTTAGGTGCCTTTTGGCAAACTCCTAGCGGGCTGTCATGTGCCTTTTACTGAGGAGTGGCTTCCGTCTGGCCTGATTGGTGGAGTGCTGCAGAGATGGTTGTCCTTCTGGAAGGTTCTCCCATCTCCACAGAGGAGCTCTGGAGCTCTGTCAGAGTGACCATCGGGTTCTTGGTCACCTCCCTGACCAAGGCCCTGCTCACCCGATTGCTCAGTTTGGCCGGGCGGCCAGCTCTAGGAAGAGTCTTGGTGGTTTCAAACTTCTTCCATTTAAGAATGATGGAGGCCACTGTGTTCTTGGGGACCTTCAACGCTGCAGAAATGTGTTGGTACCCTTCCCCAGATCTGTGCCTCGACACAATCCTGTGTCGAAGCTCTACGGACAATTCCTTCGACCTCATGTCTTGGTTTTTGCTCTGACATGCACTGGTCAACTGTGGGACCATATATAGACAGGTGTGTTCCTTTGCAAATCATGTCCAATCAGTTGAAATTACCACAGGTGGACTCCAATCAAGTTGTACAAACATCTCAAGGATGATCAATGGAAACAGGAAGCACCTGAACTCAATGTCGAGTCTCATAGCAAACGGTCTGAATACTTACGTAAATAAGGTATTTCTGTTTTTCATTTTTAATACATTTGCACACAAAAAAAAATCTTTAAAACCTGTTTTCGCTTTGTCATTATGGGGTACTGTGTGTAGACTGATGAGGCTCTGTATTAATTTAATCTATTTTCGAATAGATTTATGTAACATTAAAAAAAAAGTTAAATATATTGTGGAAACAGTCAAAGGGGGGGGGGGGCTGAGTACTTTCCCGAAGTACAAAATCAAAACAGGGGCTACTGGTTTCTCAGGAGGTAAAGAGGGGGAAGTCAGATGTGGAATAAATGTGAATAGTTAAAAATAGAGATCAAGAAGAAGATGATAAAGCTGTGTGTTAGATTATATATATAATTATATATTTATACGTGTGTGTGTGTGTGTGTGTGTGTGTGTGTGTGCGCAGTTTGTCAGAAGTTTACATACACCTTAGCCAAATACATTTAAACTCAGTTTTTCTGTAAAAATTCCCTGTCTTAGGTCCGTTAGGATCGCCACTTTATTTTAAGAATGTGAAATGTCAGAATAATAGTAGAGAGAATGATTTATTTCAGCTTTTATTTATTTCATCACATTCCCAGTGGGTCAGAAGTTTACATATAAACTCAATTAGTATTTGGTAGCATTGCCTTTAAATTGTTTAACTTGGGTCAAACGTTTCAGGTAGCCTTCCACAAGCTTCCCACAATAAGTTCGGTGAATTTTGGAACCCACTCCTCCTGTGACAGAGCTGGTGTAACTGAGTCAGGTTTGTAGGCCTCCTTGCTCGCACACACTTTTTCAGTTCTGCCCTCAAATTTTCTATGTGATTGAGGTCAGGGCTTTGTGATGGCCACTCCAATACCTTGACTTTGTTGTCCTTAAGCCATTTTGCCAGAACTTTGGAAGTATGCTTGGGGTCATTGTCCATTTGGAAGACCCATTTGCAACCAAGCTTTAACTTCCTGACTGATGTCTTGAGATGCTGCTTCAATATATCGACATAATTTTCCCACCTCATGATGCCATCTATTTTGTGAAGTGCACCAGTCCCTCCTGCAGCAAAGCACCCCCACAACATGATGCTGCCACCCCCGTGCTTCACGGTTGGGATGGTGTCCTTCGGCTTGCAAGCCTCCCCCTTTTTCCTCCAAACATAACGATGGTCATTATGGCCAAACAGTTCTATTTTTGTTTCATCACACCAGAGGACGTTTCTCCAACAAGTATGATCTTTGTCCCCATGTGCAGTTGCAAACCGTAGTCTGGCTTTTTTATGGCGGTTTTGGAGCAGTGGCTTCTTCCTTGCTGAGCGGCCTTTCAGGTTATGTCGATATAGGACTCATTTTACTGTGGATATAGATACTTTTGTACCCGTTTCCTCCAGCATCTTCACAAGGTCCTTTGCTGTTGTTCTGGGATTGATTTGCACTTTTTACACCAATGTACGTTCATCTCTAGGAGACAGAACGCGTCTCCTTCCTGAGCTGTATGACGGCTGCGTGGTCCCATGGTGTTTATACTTGCGTGCTATTGTTTGTACAGATGAACGTGGAACCTTCAGGCGTTTGGAAATTGCTCCCAAGGATGAACCAGACTTGTGGAGGTCTACAATTTGTTTTCTGAGGTCTTGGCTGATATCTTTTGGCAGACCTTGAAATACATCCACAGGTACACCTCCAATTGACTCAAATGATGTCAATTAGCCTATCAGAAGCTTCTAAAGCCATGACATCATTTTCTGGAATTTTCCAAGCTGTTTAAAGGCACAGTCAACTTAGTGTATGTAAACTTCTGACCCACTGGAATTGTGATACAGTGAATTATAAGTGAAATACTCTGTCTGTAAACAATTGTTGGAAAAATGACTTGTGTCATGCACAAAGTAGATGTCCTAACCGACTTGCCAAAACTATAGTTTGTTAACAAGAAATTTGTGGAGTGGTTGAAAAACAAGTTTTAAATGACTCCAACCTAAGTGGATGTAAACTTCCGACTGTATATGTGTGTGTGTCTCTCTCTCTCTCTGTCTGTGTGTCTGTGTGTGTGTGTGCGCGCTCCTGCATGTGTGTGTGTGTGTATGTGTGTGTGTGTGTGTGTGTGTGTGTGTGTATGTGCGCTCCTGCGTGTGTGTGTGTGTGTATGTATGTGTGTGTGTGTGTGTGTGTGTATGTATGTGTGTGTGTGTGTGCGCGCTCCTGCGTGTGTGTGTGTGTGTATGTATGTGTGTGTGTGTGTGTGTGCGCTCCTGCGTGTGTGTGTGTTACCTGTGAGCAGGTATCCTCCTGTCCCCTGACACCAGAGTGACGTCACACAGCTGCTTGGTCCGGAGGTAGGTCTCCATCTTGCTGGAGATCAGGTCTGCGTGTGTGTGAGCCGTGTACACACACTCGTCGGAGGACACGCACGGTTCCATCGACACGCATGAGGACAGCGTCGCACTGCTGTTGGAAGTCCTACACACACACACACACACACACACACACACACACACACACACACTTTGTAATAATTTTATCGCCTTTATTTAACCTGCGAGAGAAAGACAAGAAGTACACACCATCACTTTCAAGATAGTGTTTTAATTTGTCAGTCTATGGAAACCAAGATCATAGGACGACACACACACTGCACTTTAGTCTGCCCCATCCCCCTCACCCCCCCAAAAATGGCTCCCAGTTTCTCCATATCTTTACTAACAAAAGGGAAACTGAGCAGAGCACTGAGCCAGAATGGCTTTGACACTATATTCAGTAGTGGTAGTTTGGAAGACAAAACGCATCTTGGCTAGTCTGTCCATCTGTGGGTGAGTCATTGTCAGTGAATAAGTCTGTGTCTCTGTGTGTGTGTGTGTGTGTGTGTGTGTGTGTGTGTGTGTGTGTGTGTGTGTGAACAAGTCTTTAGCTCCATCATGGCTCCCAAAGCAGCCTTTAAATTTACGAGAGAGAGATGGAGAGATGGAGCGAGAGAGAGAGAGAGAGAGAGACATGGCGAGAGAGAGAAAGAGAGGAGAGAGACAGAGAGAGAGACAGAGAGAGACAGAGAGAGAGAGAGACAGAGAGAGAGAGGAGAGAGACAGAGAGACAGACAGACAGAAAGAGAGGGAGAGAGGAGAGATGGCGAGAGAGACAGACAGAGAGAGACAAAGAGAGAGACAGAGAGAGAGATGGAGAGACAGAGAGACAGCGAGACAGATTAACAGATTCAGAGTCCATTCCTTTAGAAGACTCCTCCATAAGACTGGATATCCATTCACAGATTCAGACAGTATTCACACCCATTGACTTGTTCCACATTTTGTTGAACCAGCCTGAATTTAAAATGGATTCAATTGAGATTTTTTTTCTCACCCATCGACACACAATACCCCATAATGACTCATTATGTCTCATTTACATAAGTATTTGCACCCTTGAGTCAATACTTTGTAGAAGCACCTTTGTCATTTAGGTTAGTATTGTGGAGTAACTACAATGTTGTTGATCCATCCTCAGTTCTCTCCTATCACAGCCATTAAACTCTGTAACTGTTTTAAAGTCACCATTGGCCTCATGGTGAAATCCCTGAGCGGTTTCCTTCCTCTCCGGCAACTGAGTTAGGAAGGACGCTTGTATCTTTGTACTGACTGGGTGTATTGATACACCATCCAAAGTGTAATGAATAACTTTACCATGCTCAAAGGGATAGTCAATGTCATTTCCCCCCCATATCTACCAATCAATATCCTTCTTTGCAAGGCATTGAAAAACCTCCCTGGTCTTTGTGGTTGAATCTGTGCTTGCAATTCACTATTCAATTGACGGACCTTACAGATAATTGTATATGTGTGAACATGGAATGAGTCCATGCAACTTATTCTGAACTTACATTTACGTCATTTAGCAGACGCTCTTATCCAGAGCGACTTATTTAAGCTTGCCATTACAAAGGGGTTGAATACATATTGACTCAAGACATTACAGTTTTAAACATTTTTATTCATTTAAAAAAAGGTTTTAAAACACTTTGACCTTGTGGGGTATTGTGTGTAGATCAGTGACACAACACCTAAATGTCATCCATTTTAAACTCAGGCTGTAAACAACTAAAATGTGGTGAATGACAAGGGGTGTGAGTACTGTCTGAAGGACTGAATACACTGAGAATACAAAACATTAAGACAAGGGGTGTGAGTACTGTCTGAAGGACTGAATACACTGAGAATACAAAACATTAAGACAAGGGGTGTGAGTACTGTCTGAAGGACTGTATACACTGAGTGAACAAAATATTAAGACAAGGGGTGTGAGTACTGTCTGAAGGACTGTATACACTGAGTGAACAAAACATTAAGACAAGGGGTGTGAGTACTGTCTGAAGGACTGTATACACTGAGAATACAAAACATTAAGATAAGGGGTGTGAGTACTGTCTGAAGGACTGAATACACTGAGAATACAAAACATTAAGACAAGGGGTGTGAGTACTGTCTGAAGGACTGAATACACTGAGAATACAAAACATTAAGACAAGGGGTGTGAGTACTGTCTGAAGGACTGAATACACTGAGTGAACAAAACATTAAGACAAGGGGTGTGAGTACTGTCTGAAGGACTGAATACACTGAGAATACAAAACATTAAGACAAGGGGTGTGAGTACTGTCTGAAGGACTGAATACACTGAGAATACAAAACATTAAGACAAGGGGTGTGAGTACTGTCTGAAGGACTGAATACACTGAGAATACAAAACATTAAGACAAGGGGTGTGAGTACTGTCTGAAGGACTGTATACACTGAGAATACAAAACATTAAGACAAGGGGTGTGAGTACTGTCTGAAGGACGGAATACACTGAGAATACAAAACATTAAGACAAGGGGTGTGAGTACTGTCTGAAGGACTGAATACACTGAGAATACAAAACATTAAGATAAGGGGTGTGAATACTGTCTGAAGGACTGAATACACTGAGAATACAAAACATTAAGACAAGGGGTGTGAGTACTGTCTGAAGGACTGAATACACTGAGAATACAAAACATTAAGACAAGGGGTGTGAATACTGTCTGAAGGACTGAATACACTGAGAATACAAAACATTAAGATAAGGGGTGTGAATACTGTCTGAAGGACTGAATACACTGAGAATACAAAACATTAAGATAAGGGGTGTGAATACTGTCTGAAGGACTGAATACACTGAGTGAACAAAACATTAAGACAAGGGGTGTGAGTACTGTCTGAAGGACTGAATACACTGAGAATACAAAACATTAAGACAAGGGGTGTGAGTACTGTCTGAAGGACTGAATACACTGAGTGAACAAAACATTAAGACAAGGGGTGTGAGTACCGTCTGAAGGACTGAATACACTGAGTGAACAAAACATTAAGACAAGGGGTGTGAGTACTGTCTGAAGGACTGAATACACTGAGAATACAAAACATTAAGACAAGGGGTGTGAATACTGTCTGAAGGACTGAATACACTGAGAATACAAAACATTAAGAACACCTGCTCTTTCCATGACACAGTCTGACCAGGTGAATCCAGGTGAAAAACTCTGTTAAATCCACTTCAATCAGTGTAGATGAAGAGGAGGAGACAGGTGGAAGAAGGATTTTTCAGCCTTGAGATAATTGAGACATGGATTGTGTGTGTGTGTCATTCAGAGGGTGAATGGGTAAGACTAAAGATTTAACTGCCTTTGAACAGGGGGTTTGGTAGTAGGTGCCGGTTACACCGGTTTGAGTGTCAAGAACTGCAAAGCTGCTGGGTTGGATAACCCTGAATGAATCATGAATGATGATGAGTGAGAAAGTTACAGACGCACAAATGTCATACCCTCAAGACATGCTAACCTCTCACCATTACAATAACAGGGAGGGGTTAGCATTTTATATCATACCCTCAAGACATGCTAACCTCTCACCATTACAATAACAGGGAGGGGTTAGCATTTTATATCATACCCCCAAGACATGCTAACCTCTCAACATTACAATAACAGGGAGGGGTTAGCATTTTATATCGTACCCCCAAGACATGCTAACCTCTCACCATTACAATAACAGGGAGGGGTTAGCATTTTATAGCATACCCCCAAGACATGCTAACCTCTCAACATTACAATAACAGGGAGGGGTTAGCATTTTATATCGTACCCCCAAGACATGCTAACCTCTCACCATTACAATAACAGGGGAGGTTAGCATTTTATATCATACCCCCAAGACATGCTAACCTCTCAGCATTACAATAACTGCAGGTTAGCATTTTATATCATACCCCCAAGACATGCTAACCTCTCACCATTACAATAACAGGGAGGGGTTAGCATTTTATAGCATACCCCCAAGACATGCTAATCTCTCACCATTACAATAACAGGGGAGGGTTAGCATTTTGGGGGGGTATGATATTTATGACTAACTTTCGCACACATTACTTAATGATTCATTCAAGATTATCCGTAATCATTGTGTCATTCACATGAACGTAGAAACATATTCTATTCTTATTTACAATAAAATTGACTCCATAATGACACTATACATTATTTAACCATTCATTTCTATTGGGCACAAAATAATATGAAACACAACCAAAACTAACAGCAAATGTATCCAACAAATTGTAAAGTCACATGTAGTCATTGTGTGACCAAATACTTAATTGAATTTGTCACAATACTTTTGCTCCCCTAAAATGGGGGGGGGACAATGTACAAAAAGTGCTGTAATTTCGAAACGGTTCACCCAATATGGATTAAAAAAATACCCTCAAATTAGTGCTGAACGATTAACCGAAATGTCTGTTATTTTATATTTTTTAAACAACCAATTGACCAACGTTGGTTAAATTATTTGAATTCCATTTCGTTATTTATTTTCTCTGAGCTTTGATTTGCAGTTTCTGTAGAGAAATCAGATCAAGCCTGAAGTGTAACATTGTAGTAGGGAGTTGTAGTTTCCAACAGGCCAATGTTCTATATAGTTTAGCGCCAAACAATTTGGTAATTAACTACAATTGACTAGAATCCATTGTTGTAAGTGTTTGTAACGCAAGATTATTGCATTTATTTTGAGAGATTGCAAAAATGTGACCTTGTCATTCAAGACAGGATAAATATATGGTTTCCGGTGACAATAAAACATGTAACTAAACAAAACATAACTTTATCTTCAACTTGTTTCTCAAACTTTATAGAAAGTCAAACTAGCTTGCACTGCGGAGCTGCCAGCTGAAAGCTAGGCTAGGTTGAAGATACCACTGTAGCTAGCTAAAAGCTAGGCTAGGTTGAAGATACCACTGTAGCTAGCTAAAAGCTAGGCTAGGTTGAAGATACCACAGTAGCTAGCTAAAAGCTAGGCTAGGTTGAAGATACCACTGTAGCTAGCTAAAAGCTAGGCTAGGTTGAAGATACCACTGTAGCTAGCTAAAAGCTAGGCTAGGTAGAAGATACCACTGTAGCTAGCTAAAAGCTAGGCTAGGTAGAAGATACCACTGTAGCTAGCTAAAAGCTAGGCTAGGTAGAAGATACCACTGTAGCTAGCTAAAAGCTAGGCTTGGTTGAAGATACCACTGTAGCTAGTTAAAAGCTAGGCTAGGTTGAAGATACCACTGTAGCTAGCTAAAAGCTAGGCTAGGTAGAAGATACCACTGTAGCTAGCTAAAAGCTAGGCTAGGTAAAAGATACCACTGTAGCTAGCTAAAAGCTAGGCTAGGTAGAAGATACCACTGTAGCTAGCTAAAAGCTAGGCTTGGTTGAAGATACCACTGTAGCTACCTAAAAGCTAGGCTAGGTTGAAGATACCACTGTAGCTAGCTAAAAGCTAGGCTAGGTTGAAGATACCACTGTAGCTAGCTAAAAGCTAGGCTAGGTTGAAGATACCACTGTAAGCTAGCTAAAAGCTAGGCTAGGTTGAAGATACCACTGTAAGCTAGCTAAAAGCTAGGCTAGGTTGAAGATACCACTGTAAGCTAGCTAAAAGCTAGGCTTGGTTGACTGTCCATCTAACTGGGTTAATATCTCCGACTGTCCGTCTAACTGGGTTGATATCTCCGACTGGGTTAATATCTCCGACTGTCCGTCTAACTGGGTTAATATCTCCGACTGCCCGTCTAACTGGGTTAATATCTCCGACTGCCCGTCTAACTGGGTTGATATCTCCGACTGCCCGTCTAGCAGGGTTGATATCTCCGACTGCCCGTCTAGCAGGGTTGATATCTCCGACTGCCCGTCTAACTGGGTTGATATCTCCGACTGCCCGTCTAACTGGGTTGATATCTCCGACTGCCCGTCTAACTGGGTTGATATCTCCGACTGCCCGTCTAACTGGGTTGATATCTCCGACTGCCCGTCTAACTGGGTTGATATCTCCGACTGCCCGTCTAACTGGGTTGATATCTCCGACTGCCCGTCTATATAGGGTAGTAGGCCTACAGCGAGCGTCCTGTATAGGGTAGTAGACCTACAGCGAGCGTCCTGTATAGGGTAGTAGGCCTACAGCAAGCATCCTATATAGGGTAGTAGGCCTACAGCGAGCATCCTATATAGGGTAGTAAGCCTACAGCGAGCATCCTATATAGGGTAGTAGGCCTACAGCGAGCGTCCTATATAGGGTAGTAGGCCTACAGCGAGCGTCCTATATAGGGTAGTAGGCCTACAGCAAGTATCCTATATAGGGTAGTAGGCCTACAGCGAGCATCCTATATAGGGTAGTAGGCCTACAGCGAGCATCCTATATAGGGTAGTAAGCCTACAGCGAGCATCCTATATAGGGTAGTAGGCCTACAGCGAGCGTCCTATATAGGGTAGTAGGCCTACAGCGAGCGTCCTATATAGGGTAGTAGGCTTACAGCGAGCGTCCTATATAGGGTAGTAGGCCGACAGCGAGCGTCCTATATAGGGCAGTAGGCCTACAGCGAGCGTCCTATATAGGGCAGTAGGCCTACAGCGAGCGTGCTATATAGGGTAGTAGACCTACAGCGAGCGTCCTATATAGGGTAGTAGGCCTACAGCGAGCGTCCTATATAGGGTAGTAGGACTACAGCGAGCGTCCTATATTACGGTAGTAGGCCTACAGCGAGCGTCCTATATAGGGTAGTAGGCCTACAGCGAGCATCCTATATAGGGTAGTAGGCCTACAGCGAGCATCCTATATAGGGTAGTAGACCTACAGCGAGCATCCTATATAGGGTAGTAGGCCTACAGCGAGCATCCTATATAGGGTAGTAGGCCTACAGCGAGCATCCTATATAGGGTAGTAGGCCTACAGCGAGCATCCTATATAGGGTAGTAGGCCTACAGCGAGCGTCCTATATAGGGTAGTAGGCCTACAGCGAGCGTCCTATATAGGGTAGTAGGCCTACAGCGAGCATCATATGTTGAACGCTGCTATATAAAGTTGACCATTCAGTAAAAATCTATAGAGAATTTTACTTCGTACAAAAAGTGGGCTAGCTAACAGAAAGTAGCCTAGCTAACAGAAAGGAGGCTAGCTAACAGAAAGTAGCCTAGCTAACAGAAAGGAGCCTAGCTAACAGAAAGTAGCCTAGCTAACAGAAAGTAGCCTAGCTAACAGAAAGTAGCCTAGCTAACAGAAAGGAGCGTAGCTAACAGAAAGGAGGCTAGCTAACAGAAAGTAGCCTAGCTAACAGAAAGGAGCCTAGCTAACAGAAAGTAGCCTAGCTAACAGAAAGTAGCCTAGCTAACAGAAAGTAGCCTAGCTAACAGAAAGTAGCCTAGCTAACAGAAAGTAGCCTAGCTAACAGAAAGGGGGCTAGCTAACAGAAAGTAGTCGAGCTAACAGAAAGTTTAACGCTATAAACGTACACTGAAACATAGGTCCATGTTAAAGCACCGAGAGGAGACATTAGGCTAAACTCGTCTCATTCTCCTCATACCTGCAGGAGCTGGAGGCATTGTCGTCGTGGTTGTTATTACTCTCGGCTCCCGTCAGTCCCGTCTCCTCTTCAGCCGCGGGAACACACGCCTCCGGTACCGGCGGTTGGAGAAGCGATGAGCCCTCCCCGGGGCGCTCTGTGTCTGTTACCGGCCGAGAGTGAGAGAAAGACAACGGGTCGACCCACTCCGGTTGGTTGAATGACCGCGGACAAGAGGAATGTTCAGCTGCCGCGGCTACAAACGGTGTTACCGGGAGGTTATCAGTGGGACTCCCAACAGAATTATCCATAAACTTTCTGTTGTTGGCGTTGCATGAATTATTTCCACTACAACTGCCGTTACCACTAGTTCCAACTGCTACTAAGCAGTTATTTCCTGTACCGGCGCCGTTAACGATTCCGTTACCGGTAGAACAGCCACTAACAGAGGGGCTGTGGTACTCTCCGGGGCTGGCCCCCGCTCCTCTCCCGGTAAAGAAGTCTCCTGGCGGGGGAACAGCCGGGTGACCGAACCACCTCCATCGGCTTCGGAGGATTTGCTTCACATCGAAGTCCTTCCGTGATGAGGAGCTGGAGCCGCTGGTCGACATTCAGGCTCTTGAGACCGGGAGAAATGTCCCGGAGCTCGTACCTAGTTACAGTCGCTACTGTACTACAGCTCTCTTGGCAACCGCACGGTTACAACTGAGGAAGGGAGGCTTGAAGAGGAGGAGGAGAAGACGAGGGGGAGAGAGAGAGAGAGAGCGAGAGAGAGATAACGGAGGAAAAAGAGAGAGGCAGCACAGCACTCCGTTCTGTTTCCAAAAGAGCACGTCGTAGAGCTGTCTTTTCTCCTCTCCCTCCTATGCTGGTGCTCACCGACACACACACACACACACACACACACACACACACACACACACACACACACACACACACACACACACACACACACACTCTCTCTCTCTCTCTCTCTCTCTCTCTCTCTCTCCACGTTGCAACGACACAACGGAGCTCGTAATTGGGCCACTATCTGTGTGTGTATAAAATGACCACATCCACAGCCCTTCATCCATACGAAAGGGAATTTAATGTGTCAAAACGCATTATGCACAAACCAAACAATATTTTACATAATAGAATATTCTGGTGGTATAGGACAATAAGGTGTC
>NW_025547926.1:40000-47500 GCF_905237065.1 Salmo salar | reverse complement strand
TAGTCTACCTGCTGTATCAGTAGTGTCCATCTAGCTAGTGACTAGTCTACCTGCTGTATCAGTCCTGTCCATCTATCTAGTGACTAGTCTACCTGCTGTATCAGTAGTGTCCATCTATCTAGTGACTAGTCTACCTGCTGTATCAGTCCTGTTCATCTATCTAGTGACTAGTCTACCTGCTGTATCAGTAGTGTCCATCTATCTAGTGACTAGTCTACCTGCTGTATCAGTCCTGTCCATCTATCTAGTGACTAGTCTACCTGCTGTATCAGTAGTGTTCATCTATCTAGTGACTAGTCTACCTGCTGTATCAGTCCTGTCCATCTATCTAGTGACTAGTCTACCTGCTGTATCAGTAGTGTCCATCTATCTAGTGACTAGTCTACCTGCTGTATCAGTAGTGTCCATCTATCTAGTGACTAGTCTACCTGCTGTATCAGTCCTGTCCATCTATCTAGTGACTAGTCTACCTGCTGTATCAGTCCTGTCCATCTATCTAGTGACTAGTCTACCTGCTGTATCAGTAGTGTCCATCTATCTAGTGACTAGTCTACCTGCTGTATCAGTAGTGTCCATCTATCTAGTGACTAGTCTACCTGCTGTATCAGTCCTGTCCATCTATCTAGTGACTAGTCTACCTGCTGTATCAGTAGTGTCCATCTATCTAGTGACTAGTCTACCTGCTGTATCAGTCCTGTCCATCTATCTAGTGACTAGTCTACCTGCTGTATCAGTCCTGTCCATCTATCTAGTGACTAGTCTACCTGCTGTATCAGTCCTGTCCATCTATCTAGTGACTAGTCTACCTGCTGTATCAGTAGTGTCCATCTATCTAGTGACTAGTCTACCTGCTGTATCAGTAGTGTCCATCTATCTAGTGACTAGTCTATCTTTACAACTGGGATTGATGGTGCCTTCAAGACAATTGGGAACTCGAAAAATACAAGGTCAATGACATCAGTGATCTTAACCTCTATGGGACCGGCGGGACGAATTCGTCCCACCTACGTAACATCCACTGCCAGCCTGTGGCGCGATTTTCAAAATCTTCAAAATCCTATTACTTCAATTTCTCAAACATATGACTATTTTACAGCCATTTAAAGATAAGACTCTCGTTAATCTAACCACACTGTCCGATTTCAAAAAGGCTTTACAACGAAAGCAAAACATTAGATTATGTCAGCAGAGTACCAGCCAGAAATAATCAGACACCCATTTTTCAAGCTAGCATATAATGTCACCAAAACCCAGAAGACAGCTAAATGCAGCACTCACCTTTGATGATCTTCATCAGATGACAACCCTAGGACATTATGTTATACAATACATGCATGTTTTGTTCAATCAAGTTCATATTTATATCAAAAACCAGCTTTTTACATTAGCATGTGACGTTCAGAACTAGCATACCCCCGCAAACTTAGCAGAGATCCTTAGTAAATGATAGAGATGGCAAAGAAGTTCCAGAAATGGTCAGACAGGCCACTTCCTGTAAAGGAATCTCTCAGGTTTTGACCTGCCATTTGAGTTCTGTTATACTCACAGACACCATTCAAACAGTTTTAGAAAATTTAGGGTGTTTTCTATCCATATGTAATAAGTATATGCATATTCTAGTTACTGAGTAGGAGTGGTAACCAGATTAAATCGGGTATGTTTTTTATCCAGCCGTGTCAATGCTGCCCCCTAGCCCTAACAGGTTTTAATGAAGGTCGGGAAAGTCGTAAGCTCTAGAAGAAAAAAAAAAGAGTCCCGAGTTACCGACTTGGAATTCCGAGTTGGATGACCATTCAAAACGATTTTAAAATCAGTTGGTTCTCGTTTTTCTCCGAGTTCCCAGTTGTCTTGAACGTACTGAATTCGGGAAGTCGAATATTTCCCGAGTTCTGACCTCCCAGTTGTTTTAAACGCGGCATGAGTTTTAACGCTCAACGTCACATAGCAAAACATATCGTTAAAAACAAATAGACATGATGCCAGTTCGCATAGCGGAAGATATTCACATTCGTGAGTTTACATGGCACAGCGAGGCGTTCAGGAGGATTTAGGGCAGGAAGACAAGCTGCTCATTAAAATGTACTATTAAATCATTCTGACTAATCAAGTCTACCAGAGACGCCATCCCGACTCGATAAAACGCTGGAATTAGTAGCCTATTTAAAAAAAAGAAGAAAAAAAAGAGACCATTTGAGTAAGTTTATGAAAGTTTATGAAAGTAAAGCGACACATAAACATCGCAGGAGGCCGGGTTGGAACACCCAGTTTTCCTCTGATTTCACGCCGCTTTTCGAAGCATTTCCCCCTTTATGGGTCCTCCAGACGGGGCTTCTACTACCATCATCATCATCATCATCAAAACTACTGGGATTTGTGAGTTTATATGACAAGACGAGCAGCGCTGTGGTGTTTGGCGAAACAAAACAAGTCGTTTCTTACCTTGTATCGGTTCACTTCCACTTTGAGTTTATAATTTTTTTTTACTAGTGTAGAGAGTCAGAATAACTATCTTCCTGTCTGTGTTTTGTTTCTTTAGTTGAAGACGATGTGAACTTCCGGAAGCTCTAGACCAGCGGCGGTTTGTGACACCTTCACTCTACACCCCCGCATGCAGACTGCACAGTCGACTTTCATCAGAAAAGATATTACAGTCATGTTTAAATAAGCAAAGATAGTCAAGTCAAGTTTATTATTTATTTCTCTGGTTTGATGGACTGACAGTTGTACGTGAAACAGTTTTATATCCAAATATAGAATTTACAAATTAAGTTTTTGTTTTACATTGGCGTATTAATTTAAGGACGACGCAGTATAAAAGTTGTTTGAGATAGTAGAGAGCTCTTGGACTGTTTCCAATCACGGTGACTAAATAAAACCCACTTCTAAATAAACCCATGATGCTTTGTATTAATTATTCCAAAAATAATCACGCCCATGAGTGCTGACATAACCAATGGCTGGTCTCTGGGCTGTCCAGGATTGGTCCATCGGAAAGTTACACTGCAAATCGGGAACGTATGGAACGGAACGGAACCGTTCCAACCCAATCAATTCCAGGGCCCGATATCCCAAAACCATAAACCGGCCCAAGGTTCATTCAAGTAAGTATATTTTCTATCGCCAGTGCTTGACTTGGGGCAGGAGCTCAGACGCTGAATACCGGCCCCTCAAATCAAATTGTATTTGTCACATGCGTCGAATACAACAGGTATTAATAACCTCACAGTGAAATGCTGAATACAACAGGTATTAAAATAATCTCACAGTGAAATAAATGCTGAATACAACAGGTGTAGTAGACTTTACAGTGAAATGCTGAATACAACAGGTGTAGTAGACCTCACAGTGAAATGCTGAATACAACAGGTGTAGTAGACCTCACAGTGAAATGCTGAATACAACAGGTGTAGTACCTCACAGTGGAATGCTGAATACAACAGGTGTAGTAGACCTCACAGTGAAATGCTGAATACAACAGGTGTAGTAGACCTCACAGTGAAATGCTGAATACAACAGGTGTAGTAGACCTTACAGTGAAATGCTGAATACAACAGGTGTAGACCTCACAGTGAAATGCTGAATACAACAGGTGTAGTAGACCTTACAGTGAAATGCTGAATACAACAGGTGTAGTAGACCTCACAGTGGAATGCTGAATACAACAGGTGTAGTAGACCTCACAGTGAAATGCTGAATACAACAGGTGTAGTAGACCTTACAGTGAAATGCTGAATACAACAGGTGTAGTAGACCTCACAGTGAAATGCTGAATACAACAGGTGTAGTAGACCTCACAGTGAAATGCTGAATACAACAGGTGTAGTAGACCTCACAGTGAAATGCTGAATACAACAGGTGTAGTAGAACTCACAGTGAAATGCTGAATACAACAGGTGTAGTAGACCTCACAGTGAAATGCTGAATACAACAGGTGTAGTAGACCTTACAGTGAAATGCTGAATACAACAGGTGTAGTAGACCTCACAGTGAAATGCTGACTACAACAGGTGTAGTAGACCTTACAGTGAAATGCTGAATACAACAGGTGTAGTAGACCTCACAGTGAAATGCTGAATACAACAGGTGTAGTAGACCTTACAGTGAAATGCTGAATACAACAGGTGTAGTAGACCTCACAGTGAAATGCTGAATACAACAGGTGTAGTAGACCTCACAGTGAAATGCTGAATACAACAGGTGTAGTAGACCTCACAGTGAAATGCTGAATACAACAGGTGTAGTAGACCTCACAGTGAAATGCTGAATACAACAGGTGTAGTAGACCTCACAGTGAAATGCTGAATACAACAGGTGTAGTAGACCTCACAGTGAAATGCTGAATACAACAGGTGTAGTAGACCTCACAGTCAAATGCTGAATACAACAGGTGTAGGTAGACCTCACAGTGAAATGCTGAATACAACAGGTGTAGTAGACCTCACAGTGAAATGCTGAATACAACAGGTGTAGTAGACCTCACAGTGAAATGCTGAATACAACAGGTGTAGTAGACCTCACAGTGAAATGCTGAATACAACAGGTGTAGTAGACCTCACAGTGAAATGCTGAATACAACAGGTGTAGTAGACCTTACAGTGAAATGCATCCTTACAAGCCCTTAACCAACAATGCAGTTTTAAGAAAATACCTAAAAATGTTTAAAAAAAAAGTTATCGATAAGAATAACAGATAATTAAAGAAATGGCAAAATCGCTTTAACTCCTGTTCTTCTTTTATAAAATATTATATAATATATAAAATATTATCTCAACAATATTGTTGAGCTCCTCCAGCTAAATATAAACAGTACCAGAACCTATTTCAGTCCAAGTTGTCGAGCACTGACTTCTATCGTTTTTCTTCTAGCTCACAGATCACTGCACCTGTACATAGCCCATCTGTAAACAGCCTATCCACCTACCTCATCCCCATACTGTATTTATTTATTGATCTTGCTCCTTTGCAACCCCACTATCTCTACTTGCACATTCATCTTCTGCACATCTACCATTCCAGTGTTTTAATTCCTATATTAGTAATTTACTTCGCCACCATGGCCTGTGTATTGCCTTAACTTAATCCTAATTTGCACTCACTGTATATAGACTTTTTGTTTTATTTTGTTCTACTGTATGTTTTGTTTATCCCATGTGTAACTCTGTGTTGTTGTATGTTGTCGAACTGCTTTGCTTTATCTTGGGCCGGGTCGCAGTTGCAAATGAGAACTTGTTCTCAACTAGCCTACCTGGTTAAATAAAGGTGAAATAAAATATATATATTTTTTATAAAGTATTTTTACACATCTCTTATACCAAAGTGGCGCTATGCTATATCATATCCAAACGATCTGGAATGGAATCCATGTTGTCATTTGTTTCTATGGTAATACAGTTGACTGGAACCATCACCAATTTTCACAAGTTGAAAATCGGGACATTTTTTTTTAATAAAGAGGGGAACATTTTAAGTGTAATGTTTTTTTTAAATCAATCCAGATGATTCACATCTAATGGTGATGAAACGATCTATTGGATGTAGCTGTTTACAGATTTAAAACAAGTGCCCAGTTTTTAACACTTGGTTCCCCATTGACTCAATGTTAAAGTTGAGTTTGGTGAATGTTTCTGTCCTGGTGATTGGTTCCCCATTGGTCTGGTAACTGTTTCTGTCCTGGTGATTGGTTACCCATTGGTCTGGTGACCGTTTCTGTCCTGGTGATTGGTTACCCATTGGTCTGGTGACCGTTTCTGTCCTGGTGATTGGTTACCCATTGGTCTGGTGACCGTTTCTGTCCTGGTGATTGGTTCCCCATTGGTCTGGTGACTGTTTCTGTCCTGGTGATTGGTTACCCATTGGTCTGGTAAATGTTTCTGTCCTGGTGATTGGTTACCCATTGGTCTGGTGACTGTTTCTGTCCCGGTGATTGGTTCCCCATTGGTCTGGTGACCGTTTCTGTCCTGGTGATTGGTTCCCCATTGGTCTGGTAAATGTTTCTGTCCCGGTGATTGGCTCACTAGATCTTATTCATCCAGAATGGTCTGAACCAATGAAGGATGACACATCACATGTCACCAATAGCTGTTTATTTGATTGGCTGATGGCCTGGTTTAAATCTGGTGATGGTGTTGTTTCAGATCCATTCCGGAGACGGACCCAAATGGCACCCTAGGGCTGTAGTAGTGCACTATATGGACTGCAAACTGGTTGAAAGTAGTGCACTATATGGACTGCAAACTGGTTGAAAGTAGTGCACTATATGGACTGCAAACTGGTTGAAAGTAGTGCACTATATGGACTGCAAACTGGTTGAAAGTAGTGCACTATATGGACTGCAAACTGGTTGAAAGTAGTGCACTATATGGACTGCAAACTGGTTGAAAGTAGTGCACTATTTAGGGAATTAGGGTGCCATCAGGACATTTTGGCATTACCAGGTCATTCATGTCATGTTATACAAGACTTTGCAGTGGAGTGTGGAGATATCTCTAAGGAGTGTTGCTGCCACCGTTAGATTGGTGTACAGGCCTGGATGGACTAGAGGTCGTGATCGGACTGAATCCAACAGGCCTTACTGTCAAATCCGTTGAAGGGAAGAGAACAAGTGCACTCTGGGACGAAGGACAGATGACTAGGGGGACAGAGGAGACAGAGCCCAACGTGACCACCAGCGCCTTCCTGTGGACAATGTCATGACTTGCAACTACACCCCCCCCCAAAAAAATAACACTTTCTGGTCTGAAATGACTCCTCATCTGTTCCTCTGGGCCCTTTGACGCTAGCATGTCTGAAAAGTCTGGATGGGATTCGGCATTGTAGTGGAGGAGACATATTGGTTACATGTAACAGGTCTGCTGAGACGGGAGACATATTGGTTACATGTAACAGGTCTGCTGAGACGGGAGGGTTAAGGCCAAGGGAATGGGGTAGGGATCGACCTAGGACAGGCTGTGTGAATTTTTATGTTTGTTGTATTTTACACACGCGTGACCAGATTCATGACAAACCACTAGGTGTGTGTGTGTGTGTGTGTGTGTGTGTGTGTGTGTGTGTGTGTGTGTGTGTGTGTGTGTGTGTGTGTGTGTGTGTGTGTGTGTGTGTGTGTGTGTGTGTGTGTGTGTAGCCTCTGCTGTGTATCCTATTCCCTATATAGTGCACTACTTTTAACCAGGGTTGAGAAGGAATAGGGTGTTTAGGTCTTCTCTCTGTCTGTCTGTCTGTCTGTCTGTCTGTCTGTCTGTCTGTCTGTCTGTCTGTCTGTCTGTCTGTCTGTCTGTCTGTCTGTCTGTCTGTCTGTCTGTCTGTCTGTCTCTCTCCACTAGATAACAGGACTTTAACCTTAACACCGACAACGATGAGACAGCCTATAGGGAGGAGGTCAGAGACCTGATCGTGTGGTGCCAGGACAACAACCTCTCCCTCAACGTGATCAAGACAAAGGAGATGATTGTGGACTACAGGAAAAGGAGGACCGAGCAGGCCCCCATTCTCATCGACGTGGCT
>NW_025547926.1:0-15000 GCF_905237065.1 Salmo salar | reverse complement strand
GGTTAGCGCGTTGGGCCCAGTAACCAATACCCGCTGCATGTAGCCTAGCGGTTAGCGCGTTGGGCCCAGTAACCAATACCCGCTGCATGTAGCCTAGCGGTTAGCGCGTTGGGCCCAGTAACCAATACCCGCTGCATGTAGCCTAGCGGTTAGCGCGTTGGGCCCAGTAACCAATACCCGCTGCATGTAGCCTAGCGGTTAGCGCGTTGGGCCCAGTAACCAATACCTGCTGCATGTAGCCTAGCGGTTAGCGGCGTTGGACCCAGTAACCAATACCTGCTGCATGTAGCCTAGCGGTTAGCGCGTTGGGCCCAGTAACCAATACCTGCTGCATGTAGCCTAGCGGTTAGCGCGTTGGGCCCAGTAACCAATACCTGCTGCATGTAGCCTAGCGGTTAGCGCGTTGGGCCCAGTAACCAATACCTGCTGCATGTAGCCTAGCGGTTAGCGCGTTGGACCCAGTAACCAATACCTGCTGCATGTAGCCTAGCGGTTAGCGCGTTGGGGCCAGTAACCAATACCTGCTGCATGTAGCCTAGCGGTTAGCGCGTTGGGCCCAGTAACCAATACCTGCTGCATGTAGCCTAGTGGTTAGCGCGTTGGGCCCAGTAACCAATACCTGCTGCATGTAGCCTAGCGGTTAGCGCGTTGGGCCCAGTAACCAATACCTGCTGCATGTAGCCTAGCGGTTAGCGCGTTGGGCCCAGTAACCAATACCTGCTGCATGTAGCCTAGCGGTTAGCGCGTTGGGCCCAGTAACCAATACCTGCTGCATGTAGCCTAGCGGTTAGCGCGTTGGGCCCAGTAACCAATACCCGCTGCATGTAGCCTAGCGGTTAGCGCGTTGGGCCCAGTAACCAATACCCGCTGCATGTAGCCTAGCGGTTAGCGACGTTGGGCCCAGTAACCAATACCCGCTGCATGTAGCCTAGCGGTTAGCGCGTTGGGCCCAGTAACCAATACCCGCTGCATGTAGCCTAGCGGTTAGCGCGTTGGACCCAGTAACCAATACCTGCTGCATGTAGCCTAGCGGTTAGCGCGTTGGGCCCAGTAACCAATACCTGCTGCATGTAGCCTAGCGGTTAGCGCGTTGGGCCCAGTAACCAATACCTGCTGCATGTAGCCTAGCGGTTAGTGCGTTGGACCCAGTAACCAATACCTGCTGCATGTAGCCTAGCGGTTAGCGTTGGGGCCAGTAACCAATACCTGCTGCATGTAGCCTAGCGGTTAGCGCGTTGGGCCCAGTAACCAATACCCGCTGCATGTAGCCTAGCGGTTAGCGCGTTGGGCCCAGTAACCAATACCTGCTGCATGTAGCCTAGCGGTTAGCGCGTTGGACCCAGTAACCAATACCTGCTGCATGTAGCCTAGCGGTTAGCGGCGTTGGGGCCAGTAACCAATACCTGCTGCATGTAGCCTAGCGGTTAGCGCGTTGGGCCCAGTAACCAATACCTGCTGCATGTAGCCTAGCGGTTAGCGCGTTGGGCCCAGTAACCAATACCTGCTGCATGTAGCCTAGCGGTTAGCGCGTTGGGCCCAGTAACCAATACCCGCTGCATGTAGCCTAGCGGTTAGCGCGTTGGACCCAGTAACCAATACCCGCTGCATGTAGCCTAGCGGTTAGCGCGTTGGACCCAGTAACCAATACCCGCTGCATGTAGCCTAGCGGTTAGCGCGTTGGACCCAGTAACCAATACCCGCTGCATGTAGCCTAGCGGTTAGCCTATCTGGTTTACGTGACAATAACAACATAACCATTTTTTGGGGGGGTTTCGCTTTTTAAAAAACGATAAAGACATAATCTGATAAACCGGTTAAATTAGCCAGTTGATATGAATCATGTTTTGATTTACCTCTGGACAGTATATAATAAAATAATCAATTTGGAGAGGCGTAATAGACATGAGTACAAGCGCTTCAATCTGAGAAGTTGTTCCCTACATGAATCTATACTATGTTACTGCATTATAGAATAGTTTAAAGATATACTAGTCAGTGTTACTATGGCACCTAGTAGTTTACCTCAGTGTCACTGTTCATATATATATATATATCACATTATCTTACTGTACATAGTTACATCATTAGGACTAGCTAGTATGCTAACTGCACCTCTGCAGTATGAGGTGTGTTACTGTGGTTACGACAGGGTTAGGGCTGTGGTTCCGTGCGGGTTCTAGAGCGCTGGGTCTGGATGTGTGACATCTGGAGAACGGGGAGGAGGAGCTGGAAGGCGTTCTGGATGTATGTGGTGCTGTTGGAACCCTACGGAACAACGGAACACTGTTAGAACCCTACGGAACAACGGAACACTGTTAGAACTCTACAGAACACTGTTAGAATCCTACAGAACACTGTTAAAACTCTACGGAACAACAGAACACTGTTAGAACCCTACAGATCAACAGAACACTGTTAGAACCCTACAGAACACTGTTAAAACCCTACGGAACAACGGAACACTGTTAGAACCCTACAGAACACTGTTAAAACCCTACGGAACAACAGAACCCTGTTAGAACCCTACAGAACACTGTAAGAACCCTACAGAACAACAGAACACTGTTAGAACCCTTCAGAACAACAGTTATATGTCTCACCTCGAGCAGCACACTGTCTACCAAAGGGTTCAACTCCTCTGCTTTTCTCTGACCCTGGAAAAGGGCAGCAAGGGAGAGAGGGAGTTAGAGGAACAATGGGGGTGAAGATCAGCTGCTAACCTGACCTTAATGCCATTCATTAACTGGGTTGGAGATAAACACACACACACACACACACACACACACACACACACACACACACACACGGAGAGAGTACATCTCACCCCAACTTTGAGCAGAGTATCAGAGAACTTCCTGGCAAGGCAGCCCACCTCCCGACACATGGCACACGTCAACCTGCAACAGTTACAGACATTAACGATGCTCACCCCTCCCCCCTACATCCTGGTCTCTAGCAGGTTTCTCCTGGTCCTGTCCCCCCCCTCCCTACATCCTGGTCTCTAGCAGGTTTCTCCTGGTCCTGTCCCCCCCCTACATCCTGGTCTCTAGCAGGTATCTCCTGGTCCTGCCCCCCTCCCTACATCCTGGTCTCTAGCAGGTTTCTCCTGGTCCTGCCCCCCCTACATCCTGGTCTCTAGCAGGTTTCTCCTGGTCCTGTCCCCCCCCTACATCCTGGTCTCTAGCAGGTTTCTCCTGGTCCTGTCCCCCCCCTACATCCTGGTCTCTAGCAGGTTTCTCCTGGTCCTGCCCCCCCCCTCCCTACATCCTGGTCTCTAGCAGGTTTCTCCTGGTCCTGTCCCCCCCCTACATCCTGGTCTCTAGCAGGTTTCTCCTGGTCCTGCCCCCCCCTCCCTACATCCTGGTCTCTAGCAGGTTTCTCCTGGTCCTGTCCCCCCCCTACATCCTGGTCTCTAGCAGGTTTCTCCTGGTCCTGTCCCCCCCCTCCCTACATCCTGGTCTCTAGCAGGTTTCTCCTGGTCCTGCCCCCCCCCTCACATCCTGGTCTCTAGCAGGTTTCTCCTGGTCCTGCCCCCCCCTACATCCTGGTCTCTAGCAGGTTTCTCCTGGTCCTGTCCCCCCCTACATCCTGGTCTCTAGCAGGTTTCTCCTGGTCCTGCCCCCCCCTCCCTACATCCTGGTCTCTAGCAGGTTTCTCCTGGTCCTGCCCCCCCCTCCCTACATCCTGGTCTCTAGCAGGTTTCTCCTGGTCCTGCCCCCTCCCTACATCCTGGTCTCTAGCAGGTTTCTCCTGGTCCTGCCCCCCCCTCCCTACATCCTGGTCTCTAGCAGGTTTCTCCTGGTCCTGCCCCCCCTCCCTACATCCTGGTCACTAGCAGGTTTCTCCTGGTCCTGCCCCCCCCCTACAGACCTGGTGAGAATGTGAGCCTGGTCACTAGCAGGTTTCTCCTGGTCCTGTCCGTGGAGGATCAACTCTGCCACCTTGTGGAGCTGCTCGATACTGCGGGCTGTCACCTCCGCCAGGGAGCCCACTGAACACAGGTACACTGCCTGGACAGACACACACACACACACACACACACACACACACACACACACACACACACACACACACACACACACACACACACACACACACACACACACACATATATAAACATACACACACACGAGGGAAAGAGAACATGAGAGACGCAGACAGACAGTTCTCTCTCCAACATCAGATCTCACCTCTACAGACCTGGATCGTCTCTCTTCCTCATTCATCTCCTCCCCATCTCCTCCCCCTCCTTCTTCTCTTCCTCATTCTCCTTTATCTCCTCCCCTCTTTCTTCTCATCCAGCTTCTCCCCCTCTTTCTTCTCCTCCAGCTTCTCTTCTTCTCCCTCTCTTATTTCAGGTTGTCCTCTTTGCTCCTCGTCCGTCGCCCCCACGATGGTATCTGTGACGACAGGTGTCTCCACCTCTCTCACCCAATCGTGCGCTCTCATCCTGGCCTGGGGATTAATTGACATGACATAACTAAAACTTATAAAACCTAAAATAATTAAACTCTTATTCAGTAGATTAAATTAAAACTGTGTCTTGTTACCTTGTTGAGTTTATCTGTTACCTTGTTGAGTTTGTCTGTTACCTTGTTGAGTTTGTCTGTTACCTTGTTGAGTTTGTCTGTTACCTTGTTGAGTTTGTCTGTTACCTTGTTGAGTTTATCTGTTACCTTGTTGAGTTTGTCTGTTACCTTGTTGAGTTTATCTGTTACCTTGTTGAGTTTGTCTTGTTACCTTGTTGAGTTTGTCTGTTACCTTGTTGAGTTTGTCTGTTACCTTGTTGAGTTTGTCTGTTACCTTGTTGAGTTTGTCTGTTACCTTGTTGAGTTTATCTGTTACCTTGTTGAGTTTATCTGTTACCTTGTTGAGTTTGTCTGTTACCTTGTTGAGTTTATCTGGGGTCGCAGCGACGTGAAGCTCAAACAGCAGCTCAGTCAGGACACTCACAAACTCCTCCCCATCGGCTGCTAGAGAGAGAGAGACAGGTTAAACACCAACCAGAGAGAGAGAGACAGGTTAAACACCAACCAGAGAGAGAGAGACAGGTTAAACACCAACCAGAGAGAGAGACAGATTAAACACCAACCAGAGAGAGAGACAGGTTAAACACCAACCAGAGAGAGAGACAGGTTAAACACCAACCAGAGAGAGAGACAGATTAAACACCAACCAGAGAGAGAGAGACAGGTTAAACACCAACCAGAGAGAGAGAGACAGATTAAACACCAACCAGAGAGAGAGACAGGTTAAACACCAACCAGAGAGAGAGAGACAGATTAAACACCAACCAGAGAGAGAGACAGGTTAAACACCAACCAGAGAGAGAGACAGATTAAACACCAACCAGAGAGAGAGAGACAGGTTAAACACCAACCAGAGAGAGAGACAGGTTAAACACCAACCAGAGAGAGAGACAGATTAAACACCAACCAGAGAGAGAGAGACAGGTTAAACACCAACCAGAGAGAGAGAGACAGATTAAACACCAACCAGAGAGAGAGACAGGTTAAACACCAACCAGAGAGAGAGAGACAGGTTAAACACCAACCAGAGAGAGAGAGACAGATTAAACACCAACCAGAGAGACAGATTAAACACCAACCAGAGAGAGAGAGACAGGTTAAACACCAACCAGAGAGAGAGACAGGTTAAACACCAACCAGAGAGAGAGACAGATTAAACACCAACCAGAGAGAGAGAGACAGGTTAAACACCAACCAGAGAGAGAGAGACAGGTTAAACACCAACCAGAGAGAGAGACAGGTTAAACACCAACCAGAGAGAGAGACAGGTTAAACACCAACCAGAGAGAGAGAGACAGGTTAAACACCAACCAGAGAGAGAGAGACAGGTTAAACACCAACCAGAGAGAGAGACAGGTTAAACACCAACCAGAGAGAGAGAGACAGGTTAAACACCAACCAGAGAGAGAGACAGGTTAAACACCAACCAGAGAGACAGGTTAAACACCAACCAGAGAGAGAGACAGATTAAACACCAACCAGAGAGAGAGAGAGACAGGTTAAACACCAACCAGAGAGAGAGAGACAGATTAAACACCAACCAGAGAGAGAGAGACAGGTTAAACACCAACCAGAGAGAGAGACAGGTTAAACACCAACCAGAGAGAGAGACAGATTAAACACCAACCAGAGAGAGAGAGACAGGTTAAACACCAACCAGAGAGAGAGAGACAGATTAAACACCAACCAGAGAGAGAGACAGGTTAAACACCAACCAGAGAGAGAGACAGGTTAAACACCAACCAGAGAGAGAGACAGATTAAACACCAACCAGAGAGAGAGAGACAGGTTAAACACCAACCAGAGAGAGAGAGACAGGTTAAACACCAACCAGAGAGACAGGTTAAACACCAACCAGAGAGAGAGAGACAGGTTAAACACCAACCAGAGAGAGAGACAGATTAAACACCAACCAGAGAGAGAGAGACAGGTTAAACACCAACCAGAGAGAGAGAGAGACAGGTTAAACACCAACCAGAGAGAGAGACAGGTTAAACACCAACCAGAGAGAGAGACAGGTTAAACACCAACCAGAGAGAGAGACAGATTAAACACCAACCAGAGAGAGAGAGACAGATTAAACACCAACCAGAGAGAGAGAGAGACAGGTTAAACACCAACCAGAGAGAGAGAGACAGATTAAACACCAACCAGAGAGAGAGACAGATTAAACACCAACCAGAGAGACAGGTTAAACACCAACCAGAGAGAGAGAGACAGGTTAAACACCAACCAGAGAGACAGGTTAAACACCAACCAGAGAGAGAGAGAGACAGATTAAACACCAACCAGAGAGAGAGAGACAGATTAAACACCAGAGAGAGAGAGAGACAGGTTAAACACCAACCAGAGAGAGAGAGACAGGTTAAACACCAGAGAGAGAGAGAGACAGGTTAAACACCAACCAGAGAGAGAGACAGGTTAAACACCAACCAGAGAGAGAGAGACAGGTTAAACACCAACCAGAGAGAGAGAGAGACAGATTAAACACCAACCAGAGAGAGAGAGAGACAGATTAAACACCAACCAGAGAGAGAGAGACAGGTTAAACACCAACCAGAGAGAGAGACAGGTTAAACACCAACCAGAGAGAGAGACAGGTTAAACACCAACCAGAGAGAGAGAGACAGGTTAAACACCAACCAACCAGAGAGACAGGTTAAACACCAACCAGAGAGAGAGACAGGTTAAACACCAACCAGAGAGAGAGACAGATTAAACACCAACCAGAGAGAGAGAGACAGGTTAAACACCAGAGAGAGAGAGAGACAGGTTAAACACCAACCAGAGAGAGAGAGACAGGTTAAACACCAACCAGAGAGAGAGACAGGTTAAACACCAACCAGAGAGAGAGAGACAGATTAAACACCAACCAGAGAGAGAGACAGGTTAAACACCAACCAGAGAGAGAGAGACAGATTAAACACCAACCAGAGAGAGAGACAGATTAAACACCAACCAGAGAGAGAGAGACAGGTTAAACACCAACCAGAGAGAGAGACAGATTAAACACCAACCAGAGAGAGAGAGACAGGTTAAACACCAACCAGAGAGAGAGAGACAGGTTAAACACCAACCAGAGAGAGAGACAGATTAAACACCAACCAGAGAGAGAGACAGATTAAACACCAACCAGAGAGAGAGAGACAGGTTAAACACCAACCAGAGAGAGAGAGACAGATTAAACACCAACCAGAGAGAGAGAGACAGATTAAACACCAACCAGAGAGAGAGAGACAGATTAAACACCAACCAGAGAGAGAGAGACAGATTAAACACCAACCAGAGAGAGAGAGACAGGTTAAACACCAACCAGAGAGAGAGAGACAGATTAAACACCAACCAGAGAGAGAGACAGGTTAAACACCAACCAGAGAGAGAGAGACAGATTAAACACCAACCAGAGAGAGAGACAGGTTAAACACCAACCAGAGAGAGAGAGACAGATTAAACACCAACCAGAGAGAGAGAGACAGATTAAACACCAACCAGAGAGAGAGAGACAGATTAAACACCAACCAGAGAGAGAGACAGGTTAAACACCAACCAGAGAGAGAGAGACAGATTAAACACCAACCAGAGAGAGAGACAGGTTAAACACCAACCAGAGAGAGAGAGACAGATTAAACACCAACCAGAGAGAGAGACAGGTTAAACACCAACCAGAGAGACAGATTAAACACCAACCAGAGAGAGAGACAGGTTAAACACCAACCAGAGAGAGAGAGACAGGTTAAACACCAACCAGAGAGAGAGAGACAGATTAAACACCAACCAGAGAGAGAGAGACAGATTAAACACCAACCAGAGAGAGAGACAGATTAAACACCAACCAGAGAGAGAGAGAGACAGGTTAAACACCAACCAGAGAGAGAGAGACAGGTTAAACACCAACCAGAGAGAGAGAGACAGATTAAACACCAACCAGAGAGACAGGTTAAACACCAACCAGAGAGAGAGACAGGTTAAACACCAACCAGAGAGAGAGAGAGCAGGTTAAACACCAACCAGAGAGAGAGACAGATTAAACACCAACCAGAGAGAGAGAGACAGGTTAAACACCAACCAGAGAGAGAGAGACAGATTAAACACCAACCAGAGAGAGAGAGACAGATTAAACACCAACCAGAGAGAGAGACAGGTTAAACACCAACCAGAGAGAGAGAGACAGGTTAAACACCAACCAGAGAGAGAGACAGATTAAACACCAACCAGAGAGAGAGAGACAGGTTAAACATCAACCAGAGAGAGAGAGAGACAGGTTAAACACCAACCAGAGAGAGAGACAGATTAAACACCAACCAGAGAGACAGGTTAAACACCAACCAGAGAGAGAGAGACAGGTTAAACACCAACCAGAGAGAGAGACAGGTTAAACACCAACCAGAGAGAGAGACAGGTTAAACACCAACCAGAGAGAGAGAGACAGATTAAACACCAACCAGAGAGAGAGACAGGTTAAACACCAACCAGAGAGAGAGAGACAGATTAAACACCAACCAGAGAGAGAGAGACAGGTTAAACACCAACCAGAGAGAGAGACAGGTTAAACACCAACCAGAGAGAGAGACAGGTTAAACACCAACCAGAGAGAGAGAGACAGATTAAACACCAACCAGAGAGAGAGAGACAGATTAAACACCAACCAGAGAGAGAGAGACAGGTTAAACACCAACCAGAGAGAGAGACAGATTAAACACCAACCAGAGAGAGAGACAGATTAAACACCAACCAGAGAGAGAGAGACAGGTTAAACACCAACCAGAGAGAGAGAGACAGGTTAAACACCAACCAGAGAGACAGATTAAACACCAACCAGAGAGAGAGACAGGTTAAACATCAACCAGAGAGAGAGAGACAGATTAAACACCAACCAGAGAGAGAGACAGGTTAAACACCAACCAGAGAGAGAGACAGATTAAACACCAACCAGAGAGAGAGAGACAGGTTAAACACCAACCAGAGAGAGAGAGACAGATTAAACACCAACCAGAGAGAGAGACAGGTTAAACACCAACCAGAGAGAGAGAGACAGGTTAAACACCAACCAGAGAGACAGGTTAAACACCAACCAGAGAGAGAGAGACAGGTTAAACACCAACCAGAGAGAGAGAGACAGGTTAAACACCAACCAGAGAGAGAGAGACAGGTTAAACACCAACCAGAGAGAGAGAGACAGGTTAAACACCAACCAGAGAGAGAGAGACAGATTAAACACCAACCAGAGAGAGAGACAGGTTAAACACCAACCAGAGAGAGAGAGACAGGTTAAACACCAACCAGAGAGACAGGTTAAACACCAACCAGAGAGAGAGACAGATTAAACACCAACCAGAGAGAGAGACAGGTTAAACACCAACCAGAGAGAGAGAGACAGGTTAAACACCAACCAGAGAGAGAGACAGGTTAAACACCAACCAGAGAGAGAGAGACAGGTTAAACACCAACCAGAGAGAGAGACAGATTAAACACCAACCAGAGAGACAGGTTAAACACCAACCAGAGAGAGAGACAGGTTAAACACCAACCAGAGAGACAGGTTAAACACCAACCAGAGAGAGAGACAGGTTAAACACCAACCAGAGAGAGAGACAGGTTAAACACCAACCAGAGAGAGAGAGACAGGTTAAACACCAACCAGAGAGAGAGACAGGTTAAACACCAACCAGAGAGAGAGAGACAGATTAAACACCAACCAGAGAGACAGGTTAAACACCAACCAGAGAGAGAGACAGGTTAAACACCAACCAGAGAGAGAGAGACAGATTAAACACCAACCAGAGAGAGAGACAGGTTAAACACCAACCAGAGAGAGAGAGACAGGTTAAACACCAACCAGAGAGAGAGAGACAGATTAAACACCAACCAGAGAGAGAGAGACAGATTAAACACCAACCAGAGAGAGAGAGACAGGTTAAACACCAACCAGAGAGAGAGAGACAGATTAAACACCAACCAGAGAGAGAGAGACAGGTTAAACACCAACCAGAGAGAGAGAGACAGATTAAACACCAACCAGAGAGAGAGAGACAGATTAAACACCAACCAGAGAGAGAGAGACAGGTTAAACACCAACCAGAGAGAGAGAGACAGATTAAACACCAACCAGAGAGAGAGAGACAGGTTAAACACCAACCAGAGAGAGAGACAGATTAAACACCAACCAGAGAGAGAGACAGGTTAAACACCAACCAGAGAGAGAGACAGGTTAAACACCAACCAGAGAGAGAGACAGGTTAAACACCAACCAGAGAGACAGATTAAACACCAACCAGAGAGAGAGAGACAGGTTAAACACCAACCAGAGAGAGAGAGACAGGTTAAACACCAACCAGAGAGAGAGAGACAGGTTAAACACCAACCAGAGAGAGAGACAGGTTAAACACCAACCAGAGAGAGAGAGACAGGTTAAACACCAACCAGAGAGAGAGAGCAGGTTAAACACCAACCAGAGAGAGAGAGACAGATTAAACACCAACCAGAGAGAGAGAGACAGGTTAAACACCAACCAGAGAGAGAGACAGGTTAAACACCAACCAGAGAGAGAGACAGGTTAAACACCAACCAGAGAGAGAGAGCAGATTAAACACCAACCAGAGAGAGAGACAGATTAAACACCAACCAGAGAGAGAGACAGGTTAAACACCAACCAGAGAGAGAGAGACAGGTTAAACACCAACCAGAGAGAGAGAGACAGATTAAACACCAACCAGAGAGAGAGAGACAGATTAAACACCAACCAGAGAGAGAGAGACAGATTAAACACCAACCAGAGAGAGAGAGACAGGTTAAACACCAACCAGAGAGAGAGAGACAGGTTAAACACCAACCAGAGAGAGAGAGACAGGTTAAACACCAACCAGAGAGAGAGAGACAGGTTAAACACCAACCAGAGAGAGAGAGACAGATTAAACACCAACCAGAGAGAGAGAGACAGGTTAAACACCAACCAGAGAGAGAGAGACAGATTAAACACCAACCAGAGAGAGAGAGACAGATTAAACACCAACCAGAGAGAGCAGATTAAACACCAACCAGAGAGAGAGAGACAGGTTAAACACCAACCAGAGAGAGAGAGACAGATTAAACACCAACCAGAGAGAGAGAGACAGATTAAACACCAACCAGAGAGAGAGAGACAGGTTAAACACCAACCAGAGAGAGAGAGACAGATTAAACACCAACCAGAGAGAGAGAAAGATTAAACACCAACCAGAGAGAGAGAGCAGGTTAAACACCAACCAGAGAGAGAGAGACAGGTTAAACACCAACCAGAGAGAGAGAGACAGGTTAAACACCAACCAGAGAGAGAGACAGATTAAACACCAACCAGAGAGAGAGACAGGTTAAACACCAACCAGAGAGAGAGACAGGTTAAACACCAACCAGAGAGAGAGACAGATTAAACACCAACCAGAGAGAGAGACAGATTAAACACCAACCAGAGAGAGAGAGACAGGTTAAACACCAACCAGAGAGAGAGACAGATTAAACACCAACCAGAGAGAGAGAGACAGGTTAAACACCAACCAGAGAGAGAGAGAGACAGGTTAAACACCAACCAGAGAGAGAGAGACAGATTAAACACCAACCAGAGAGAGAGACAGATTAAACACCAACCAGAGAGAGAGAGACAGGTTAAACACCAACCAACCAGAGAGACAGGTTAAACACCAACCAGAGAGAGAGAGCAGGTTAAACACCAACCAGAGAGAGAGACAGATTAAACACCAACCAGAGAGAGAGAGACAGGTTAAACACCAACCAGAGAGAGAGACAGATTAAACACCAACCAGAGAGAGAGAGACAGGTTAAACACCAACCAACCAGAGAGACAGGTTAAACACCAACCAGAGAGAGAGACAGGTTAAACACCAACCAGAGAGAGAGACAGGTTAAACACCAACCAGAGAGAGAGAGACAGGTTAAACATCAAGTCTAGTAATAACTGGCTCATTACACTGTCATGTCCTGACCAATAAAAGTGGTTATTTGTTATTGTAGTTTGGTCAGGGCGTGGCAGGGGGGGGGTGTTTGTTTTATGTGGTTCGGGGGTTTTTGGTTTATGTTCTATGTTAGTATATTTCTATGTTTGTTCTAGTATGTCTATTTCTATGTTTAAGTTTTCTTGGGTTGACCTTCAATTGGAGGCAGCTGTTCCTCGTTGCCTCTAATTGAAGGTCCTATTTAGTAGGGGGGTTTTTTTCCCTGTGTTTTGTGTATGTTGCACCTGACGGGTTTTACGGTCGTTTTGTGTGTTTGAGTTTACACACAAAAAGAGTGCATGTAACGTGGGTCGTCTAATGTGTCACGCCAGACAATACTGTGATATTTTAAGTAGAAATTTGTGCACTAATATTGAATTTTAAAAAGACTGTTATATTAAAATGAAGTGCCTTTTTAATATAGACCACATGGAGAATTCAATAAATCCCCCCCCAAAAAAAATGTATATATGAATTAACTAGGCTAAAAGTGCCAAAATTTTGACATTTTCACATGTCCCTCCATCAACACCGTGTCACTTCCAGGCAGATTTCAACAAACTAAAGGCCCCTACAGACTGAACGGCTTTAGCCGTCTTGTTACACGATTTTGTCTACGCCGTGGAAAACTTCTTAGGTTGTAAACGATTGTCGGACGTCTTGGCTCCTCGTTCAGTGAGACAGGGTCTGGGTCTGTTGGTTCAGTACCACTACGTCTTGGCTGGTTCAGTGAGACAGGGTCTAGGTCTGCTGGTTCAGTGAGACAGGGTCCGGGTCTGCTGGTTCAGTGAGACAGGGTCCGGGTCTGCTGGTTCAGTGAGACAGGGTCCGGGTCTGCTGGTTCAGTGAGACAGGGTCCGGGTCTGCTGGTTCAGTGAGACAGGGTCCGGGTCTGCTGGTTCAGTGAGACAGGGTCTGGGTCTGTTGGTTCAGTACCACTACGTCTTGGCTCCTCGTTCAGTGAGACTGGGTCTGCTGGTTCAGTACCACTACGTCTTGGCTGGTTCAGTGAGACAGGGTCCAGGTCTGTTGGTTCAGTACCACTATGTCTTGGCTCCTCGTTCAGTGCAACAGGGTCTAGGTCTGCTGGTTCAGGACCACTATGTCTTGGCTCCTCGTTCAGTGTAACAGGGTCTGGGTCTGTTGGTTCAGTACCACTACGTGAGGTCGTAGGCTCAGAGAAAGTTCTGTCAGTGTCAGAAACGTTCGTGCTTTATCGCAATGGTCACTTTCTGAGTCAAGGTCACTTTCTGAGTCAAGGTCACTTCCTGCGTCAAGGTCACTTTCTGCGTCAAGGTCACTTCCTGCGTCAAGGTCACTTCCTGCGTCAAGGTCACTTCCTGCGTCAAGGTCACTTCCTGCGTCAAGGTCACTTCCTGAGTCAAGGTCACTTTCTGAGTCAAGATGCAAGCCGAGATCTACCGTTCAGATAGTTTTATTGACTTTATAAAATGTAACATGAACCAATTATAAAACAGTTCTGTAGCAATGAGGTTTGTGCAGTAGACTACAGGCCCAATACATTATCGCCGCATATTGGCTTTGCTTGAATTGCCCTGCCAATGTTGTTGTTCTTCTCAGATCATTTTAGAAATTATAATTTTCAGAAGAAACACTGAACAACTAATAGTCAAATCATAGTATAAAAACAGGTGAGCTGGTTCTAGTCTTTGTGGTGTAAAACTTGAGCTGCTGAAACACAACATAACCAACCCTGTTAAGGACCCAGCTGTGTTTATCAGCGGTTAAGGACCCAGCTGTGTTCATCAGCGGTTAAGGACCCAGCTGTGTTTATCAGCGGTTAAGGACCCAGCTGTGTTTTATCAGCGGTTAAGGACCCAGCTGTGTTTTATCAGCGGTTAAGGACCCAGCTGTGTTTTATCAGCGGTTAAGGACCCAGCTGTGTTTATCAGCGGTTAAGGACCCAGCTGTGTTTATCAGCGGTTAAGGACCCAGCTGTGTTTATCAGCGGTTAAGGACCCAGCTGTGTTTATCAGCGGTTAAGGACCCAGCTGTGTTTATCAGGGGTTAAGGACCCAGCTGTGTTTATCAGCGGTTGAGGACCCAGCTGTGTTTATCAGCGGTTAAGACCCAGCTGTGTTTATCAGCGGTTGGGGACCCAGCTGTGTTTATCAGCGGTTAAGGACCCAGCTGTGTTTTATCAGCGTGTTAAGCGACCCAGCTGTGTTTATCAGCGGTTAGCGACCCAGCTGTGTTTATCAGCGGTTAAGGGACCCAGCTGTGTTTATCAGCGGTTAAGGACCCAGCTGTGTTTATCAGCGGTTAAGGACCCAGCTGTGTTTATCAGCGGTTAAGAGACCCAGCTGTGTTTATCAGCGGTTAAGGACCCAGCTGTGTTTATCAGCGGTTGAGGCGACCCAGCTGTGTTTATCAGCGGTTAAGGACCCAGCTGTGTTTATCAGCGTGTTAAGGACCCAGCTGTGTTTATCAGCGGTTAAGGACCCAGCTGTGTTTATCAGCGGTTA